>NC_092823.1:122321926-122509426 GCF_023375885.2 Dermacentor andersoni | reverse complement strand
AAAGCTTCCTGACAGAACTTTATCAAAGACTCCTTTCAAACTTTCGCAACTATGGCAGAGTAAATTAATGAAGACACTTCAATTGCAGCTCGACTGGAAATTTCTGATTACGCGTCAGCGAACAAAACGAGAAAAAAGAAAGAGGGAAGGAGGCAGGGATAAACTCAGACACTCTAATGGCTTCGTCGTGCGTGCATTGAAGCAGTCGCCTGGCGCGTTGTCTCCTTCCGGTACAAAGGAAACGACATTCAAGAAGCGGCGATGAAAAGCCGTCATCCTCAATAACGAGAACGAGTTTTTTTTCGCGCTCCGTTTATCGCACTTGCGGAAGAAACAAAGCGTAGGCAGCTCGAAAACGTCGAGGTCGCCCCCCTCTTCCCACTCTCACTTCCCCTGCCCAGGCACTTTCACCGCGCTTAGCGAAACGTGGGTAGCCTTTTAGGGAAAAGCTATGTTTAGCTGTTGAATTTCTCAGCCTCTGTTTGGTACTGTTTCATTTTTTTACTTATTTTCCTTTTCGGGAGCTTTTTGAACGAGGCTTTTATGTGAATATCTCAAGTAGCAAGCGCTGAATATAGCATGACTAACATCTTTAGCTCTCATGAAACTTTATCTCTGTTTGCGGTAACGGAACCTGCTGCTCTCGTTAAACCAGACTGGTCCTTTGGTATCGGTTTTCAAGATTTTCTTGAAAAAGAGCGGTATTCCTGGAATATAACTTGTCTGCAGTTTGCGTCATCCCTTCGAAGCTGGCTGTATGTTTTTATTTTACCCGACAATGTTTCTTCGATTGCCGAAAATCATGAGCTTTTCTCTCAGCTGACTTCACGTTCACTTCCGCGTCCTGTTTACGGCGTACTTAAATGGCCTCACATTAGGTTCTATAGTCTCTCACCAGACGTTTCTTGATGAGCCGTGTTTAGTAAGCTTTGAGTAACGTGGCATCAAGGTCGAACGTTATGTTCTTGTGGCTGTCCTATTCCCATAGCCTTCCTTGTCTTCAATGATGTTTTTCTTTCATTTTAGTAGGTATTATATTACATATGTGAAAACGCGCTTACGTCCTTGCTTAAAGACGTCTGTATCTAAATATTTGGTAGTTGTACTCGTTCACTTAGTTGGACTTGTTTCGCGTATGAGTGTCACTACCGCTATGCTCTTATAGACTGATGCACAATGTTTCTCCAGAATAATAATTTTGTTGCAGTTAACGCTTGGACAACTGGAATACCACATTTACAAAAGCAACACAACTTTACGATGCAACTCTCAAGGCAACTGGATGAACGAAAGCGTGTATATAGTGAGTAACGACACCACCACACCTCTTTGATATATGGTGTCGAATCAGGAGTGCAAGCTTGCGTGAGTGTCGAATTTGACCTGTCTTTCGGGCACGACACCACTCTACGCGACCGTGGAAACAACTCAAATATCGTGTATCTCTATTTCTGTTGACCACCAACTATTATGACTTTTGTTTCTTTCCCCTCCAACCGATAAGCCAAAACTCTCCAGCTGGCGGCACTCCCATAATGCGGACATTAACGTTGAATAGCCGGAAGCAACTCACTTTTTCGTACCCTCACACTACTTTAGCCATTGTGTAGTTACGTTCTCCCAGCCATATCCTGCACCTGATCAATTACGTGCAGTGCTGCATGGGCTAGGTATCGTGTCAACAGCCAGTCAGTAAGGACATTCGACTGCGCGTTTCAGACTAAGGGAGATCTGAGTCCACGCGTACTTCGCGTCACTAATCCCTTAACTGCCGATCACGAAGTAGCTCGTCATCCCAGCGAGCGCCCTCAGATGCCAATGTCGAGGTAACTCGCCGTTAACTCAGGCGCGGACAGTCAAGAAGCCTCTATCTTTCCTGGATGGCTCCCATGACCCTGACCCATACAGCTCGCGCTGCAATGCACGGAATTAGTGAGATGGCGTAAACAGACTCACGTGCCTCGCATTCCCGAAGAGCAAGCTTCGTAGACACTGGGTTCAGCGGTTGCCATCTAGTGCTCGTTACGCTTGGCATGCCGTCGGGCGTCATGCAGGATGCCTCAAAAGGACTGCCACGTATATTCCACGTTGGTGGGGGTTACATTACATAAATCCCAAAAATGCATTGCTAGGTAAAAGTGCAGCTGTGGTTATTATCGTTAAGAGTTTGTGCAAATACTTTCTGATGCCAGCCGCACTGTCGGCTTCTAATTTCCAGTAATTAGCATACACATGAGCACATTCGGCATTTCTGCGGGGCCCGTATAGTCAATAGCGCTGTCAAAAAATGCGACACGCATTGCTGTCATAATTAGTGCACAGGCAAGTTGGCTTACGGTTATAGCGCTCATAAGAGAAGTCGTGCGCATTCCATGTCAGCGTTTCATCGAAAACAGATGTCACTCTACCCCGTATGCAGCGCGGCATGGATTTACGCAATAAGGGGAATGCTTCAGGCTGGTCGACCGCATTTGCTTGCCGCTAATTGCAGCAAATCGCACACGCGCTACCTCTTTTGTACAGCTCACGTGTTGCGCAGCCTTCAAACAGCGGGAACCAATCCAATGCGACGCTTCGTCAGCACGCGATGCGGTGATGCCACCTCCCCCCCCCCCCCCCCCCCCCTTCTTTATAAGCATTGTCGTGATTGCTGTGCGTCGGTGGTGCTGCTATGGCTGCCGACTGCGCAAAACAATCGATTGCCCTCGAGGCAGTCCAATCAGCGCTATACTTTCCTGCTTTGCTCTTTTCAAAGCCCGTCTGGTAATTACTTTTCGCGCCCCCGCTATAGCAGACGACGCTGACTCGGCTAGTGTTTTTCCTCTCGAATGGATTAGAGTAGCAATGAGCGTGCTCCAGTTGGGATGCCGCTCTCAGTTTGACCTCGTTTCGGAGTAATTAAGCTGTCAAAGAAGACACCGCTGTTCATTCAGTGCAGGCTTAGGAGAGCAAGCGGGTGGTTTCCTGCTATGAAAAAAAAAACTGTGCACAAACCGCTGACGATGACTGTGAAGACAAGCGAATAGCTGCAGCTTTTAGACAGCATTCGCTTTCGTAAAGGGAAGGATGTGCGTGAAAACGTATATTCCTTGCGGTAACGCCATTTATATCGAATTTTTTGTTTCATTGCGCAATTCCGTGGAGATCAGAGCCATTAGCTAGCCCATGTGTAGCGGTAGTGGCGTGAGCGTCGGCATGAAAACACATGAAAACGGTGGAATGCAACCGGCATCTTCATCCGATCCCGTCGCAGCTCACTCCCGCACCAGCCACAAGGGAGGAGGGTGGCGGTAGAACCAGGAGGGCCTATGCTGTCCGAGCACTCGACCACGAAGGCCACGTGCTCAAAAGAGCCACTCGTTGTCGGGCGAAAAACGTGCTCCGTAGCTGCGTCACTATGGATTGTGCTCTCGCACAATCTAGGGATGGCGCGCGATCTATTGGTGACGCACCTTCGTCTTTGCGTCGGCACATTTGTATCGGCAATTAAAAGTGTGATCACCGAAACGCCAACCGCAAGGGGAGGGGGGGGGGGGCAAAATCGGCAAAGTGAACCTTTTTCGCCTCATCACATAGCCTCAACATGTGCAGCCGGGCGCTCGGCGTTCACCCTTCGCTAGAGTAGTACGTATTAAAGAGCGTCAGTGGTAATATTAAGAGTGCAGGATTGGCTGCAGGTTGCTGGGGAGGCAGGAAGTACATGTGCGCTGTATTTAGGGACTATGTACACATGAACTTAAGATGCCTGACCAAAACGTTTCCGCACCCGGCCCTGACCAAGGTCGTCGTACCTCTCTCAGGGTATTCTTTTGTCTTCATTCCATGATACTATGAACCTGTGGCTGCATTGCTATTCAGTCGAAGTGTCTACAAACTCCACTTATTGAAACTCTTTCGCAGTTTTGCATACGGCATCGCTTGTGTAATCGGTCTTTACGCTCCTCGTTCCCCGTGCTTTCCTCCGATTTGCGGCAAGGATTGTCTTTGGCCCTACGCGGTCGTAAAATAAGCTTTTTGCCAATGTTACACGGCAAGAATTGCTGATCTCAAATCCTGGTTCACATTTACCGAATAAATTTATTCATGAAGGAAAAGAGTTAGCTTTAAAAGCTGATTTTATGCTTCTGGCATCCTTCTAATTTCAATTATTTCGATGTAGAATCTCGCTCACTTTCTCCACGAGGATAAATTTTGAGAGTACAACCAATTCAAGTTAGCGTCAAGGATTTGAGGCTTCCCAGCTATGTTTCTTTATTAGTAGGTGCTTTGTTGCTTAAACAACTTTGCACGCTTCTATTCTGAGAGAATTACATCCAGTTCGGCTACAACTTGGCAAATCACTTTTGCGAAGATTGTATCTGGTACTTATTCTCTCATTATTCCGTTTTTGAGCCTCATCTTTGTTCATGAGCCAGATAATTCTGCTATTTCTACGCAAGGGTACCCTGGTGCAATACCAGGTTATTATAGATTGTTTTACGTGTCTTTATACGTTTTTCTCGGCGACAATGCTCATGAGGTGGCGTAAAGTTTTTTCGCCACACTTACACCAGAGATGGGGTAGATGACAGCAAGCTGTGCATCCTCGTCACTACTTGACTGCCCTATTCACCGGACCGAAGGGTGATATCACTTATGTGGAAGTTTGCTGATGTCTTTTACATGTGCAAATCTAAAAAAAATACAACGGCAGCTCCAACACACAGGTTGGAATTTACGTGGAGCGAAGCCTCCGCGGAAAGGTTGACAAAATGCTACTGATTTGCGTATTTCGTTACTGTATCTTTAGCGTAAAGGAAACGAGCTCGCGCACGTGCTAACGGGCACTCGTGCCACTTAACGTGGCAAATCTTATACTGACTCCTATTTTCTTCCTTCCTTATTTACCTTAGATGTACCGGCCACTTCTTGGCCATTTCCCTGTCGTGGGTGCGTTGCCGAATGGACGCAAATTTTTGAACCTCATAAAACGCGGGGGCCATCTCAAAGAGCTATAGTTGGCGTTAGCACAATATCTACCGCCCCGCTTCCTGGTCCATCCCCCGTTGTGGGCATGCCCTATTGTATGAAAAATGCTCGTGACCGTCATCATAATCAACACGCCGACATCCTCCACAGATGCTCCTGCTGTCGGACTGCAAACGTGCCTCGACCAACGGTGGTGCGCGTTGCTTCTACGTCATCCGCCAGAACAGTCAGGGACAAGCAGCGCTAACCTATTCTAACGGAAGAAGAGAGGCAAGAACGTTGAGCTCGCAAACGGGCAAATAAGGAGACACTGCATAATGCTTCGCACCATGAGATTTTCCATTAGAAGACTTTCGGTATTTTTTCGTTTTTTTTTTTTTTTGAGATCCAGCCCATGGCTGTTTTCGGCTTATCCAGCCCATGGCTGTTTTCGGCTACGCATTCATGCGTCTATTTTTTTTTTCGCCTCTACCCGACGCTCCACGGCTACCTTTGCCCACCCTGCAACGTACCCGACACTCTGGCACACTTGCTCCTGGAATGCCGGTGGCAGGAAGGCAGTGAAATGCAACCAGAAACGCACGCAAAACGAGCAATAGAAGCAAACCACCTATTCGAAACGTGGGAGGCCAAGCTAACCCCAGGGGACCTGGAAGACCAACCACAACTCGTCGCCAGGGCCAAGAGGGACCCACCGTGGTTGCTCAGTGGCTATGGTGTTAGGCTGCTGTGCACGAGGTCGCGGGATCGAATCCCGGCCACGGCGGCCGCATTCCGATGGGGGCGAAATAGGAAAACACCCGTGTACTTAGATTTAGGTGCACGTTAAAGAACCCCAGGTGGTCAAAATTTCCGGAGTCCTCCACTACGGCGTGCCTCATAATCAGAAAGTGGTTTTGGCATGTAAAACTCCATAATTTAATTTTTTAGGGCCAAGAGGGCAGTCGAAGCCAGATGGTTCCTTGACGAAGGGGCCTTCTCACCTTAGGGTGATACCCGGCCTCGCTCGGGACACTGTTTCGTAAAATAAACGTTTATTTCACTTTATCTCTCGTAATACACACCAAGATATCATTCCTTGGGCGCCGAATGCCATCGCGGCTGCCGCGGCCGGCATCGCACCCGCAACCTCGAGCTTGACAGCGCAATGCCACAGCCGCAAAGTTAACGCGGCTAGTGAACACGATACCTGAAGCAAGCTGACACAAAATCGAAGTGAGACACGGCGGCAGGCGCAAACGCTGACGTCCAAGCACGGGAACCAACTTTACCCGGTACAGTTGCATTATACGCGAGCGTTACTATAGCACTCTAAGTGCTTTTATGGATACGCGCAGTCGATTCGTCCATGCCGAATGCATCGGCTGTGTAAGTGGGAGCACAACGAGCGAGAAGGTGCAGCAAAAAACTCCTCCGCTGTACAACACCGGGATCCGTATACGGCCGATGCAAGTATATAGACATGTCTAGATGCAGCGAAGGGAGTGGTGCAGGTCCCCAGCGCAATACTCGCAGTCCGAATATAGGCCCCCCGTGGGAGTCTGCGAAGGCCAGAGAAAAGAGCACAAATCACCTCCGACGTCTCTTCCGAATGCGCCCCCACGCCGCTTCCAGAGCTACCGTGTTTTGCGTCGTCGACTGCCCGAAGTATATAAAGAAAGTGCTAGTTCACTTTAACCTTTTCTTTCTCCCGCTTCTGAATAAAACATAAATGACGTTGCCTTCTTTGTTCTGTTTTGCGACAAGTGTGCTGCTGTGGCGACATTGAGGCAGGAAATACCTCGGCTAACGGATTCGTTTTTGTTCCGCTGCAAAATAAAAACAGATGTCGCGCTTCTCTTATCGATACCTCGAAAATGTTTGCAGGATCTCGCTCGATAGCTAGAAATGACCGTACAAGGCATGTAACACACGCCAACCTTCCTCCCCCCCCCCCTTCCCCGCACACACACACGCCCAAGTTACCAAAGTTACCCCTCACACAGTTACCAAAATTCTTTAAAGCTCTCGTAATAAAAAAACAAATGGTATGCCTACTACAACGCATTCTGCGCAACACAAACTCCTTGTGCCATCTAAACAACGAACAACAAAAGTTGGTAAATAAAGACAGAAAAAGAACTCTCACGAAAGCCGAAGAAAGACGTACAGATCAAACATCGAGCGGTCTGCCCGGCTTTTTCCATTGCGGTTCATTTTGAGTTTACTTTTGATTACTTTATTTGGTGCAAACAAGTGCGGAGCCAGACAGACGCCTTCGCCCTCGAAGTAGAACCTAGTGTAGCGCGATAAAAAACACTGTGGACTCACAGCGCGTGGAAATGACGCCAAGGTAAACAGACAGTTGACCATAAAAGCGGCAACGTGACGTGGTCGCATTTCCCAATTATATTTGCGACGCTCTCTGTGCCGCCCATGCCAGGCGTTCACGTTCAAAAGCAGCACGGACATTTTACGAGTGCTCCAAGCTATATTTCGTCGTCAGAAGGCACACAACTAGGGTCGAAGTGTCTGTCTCTGGTTCGCAGAACAGGAATATAGAAAGCAGGGGAGGAGATTACTGCGGTAACGGCTTTCAGGCGGCAGAACGGACTTTGGACAAAGACTCGCTAAAAAAAAAAGAAAAAGACAAATAAGCGTTGACATTGTACAAGAAATTACGAATTATAAAACGGGTACAGGATTTAGACAAAAGAACACAAAATGTCCGACAGAAAGACGGTGAACACCACGGATGGAATGACAGCAAAAGAGCTGAAAATTTTTTGCTGGTTTGAGTCACCTCGCATTAGATCCTCGGAGGGAATAGCTCATCTTTACCAAGGAAGTTCGGAAGCCTTCTTGGTCTTTACAGATGCAGCTTTCGCTACGCAGTAGAATCTCGGTAAACGGAAATCCGTTAAACGCAAGTGCCGCCTAAACGGGGGAAAAGAAAGAATCTCACGGTTGGTTAACGTTTGCGTTAGGGATATGAGCTGAAAAGTCCCTTAAGCGGAAGCACAATATTGTACTCCGTACTTAACTCGAACGAAATTGTGCGGGCCATCCCGGGCGGAATTGCGATACGCACCACTACGTGAGCCTTTCCTGCCTTACGGACCAGAACCGGCTTATTCGGCCTGGTATGGCCGATTATCTCTACTTTGATATCACTTTTCATTCCCCGCCGCTCTCTCCTCAGCGTCGGGTAGCCAACCGGATCTTCCCATCTGGTTAGCCTCCTTGCCTTTCCTCTTTCTTCTGCCTCTCTCTTTCCTACTTTCCTTTCCGGTTTTTCTCGCCAGTTCTCCACCCTTCTCGGCACAATGGCTTTTGCTGGATTTTATTGGTCGCTGTCGTTAGTCTGATTCTGCTGTTGACGTGCCTGATGCTGTTGCTTCGTTGTGTTGGCGATGTCGGCCAGCTGTGAGTTTGCCTAGCGTTTTGGATGGCGGCACACAAAGGCCCCCCACAGTGCGCTTATGCGCTGGCGATGAATATGAAGTTATCGTTGACCAAACGATTACCTTTTTTTTCTGTTCAGTAATTATCTGTTGTGCTTCTAGTTCTGGTGAGCAGCTGTCTTCAAGTAGAAACTTCGTAAGAAGCAGCTTTGCAACCACATCTGCTGCAACAGTAATCTGCTGCTGGCAATTCAGTGTCTGTCCTCTTCAAAAGGACATCTTGCGTGCCCTTGATTTTAATCTCTCAAAATATGTAAGTCCTGATGAACGGAACTTACTTCTATGGTCATTTCAGTTTCTGAATAACGGGAAGCCACTGTAGATTTTGAAGTTTCATTTCATTACTTACGCTCAAGCTTTTATTACCACCTTCGCAGAAAGCTAAGCATATCATTATGGATGCGCCTTTTCAGATGCTTAACTTTGTCACGATGTCTTGAGCATTATGTTTATTTTCAATGTAATTTAGTTTTAGTGAGGGTGAACATATTGTAGATGTTCAGATGACTCAGAGCTAGTTTCTGTCGCTGGAGCACATATTCAGGCAACGTACTCTTGACTCTGTGAGAAGGTGCAAAGAGCGATAAATATAGTACAATAAAAGTAGTACTGTTTGCAGACAGTTTTTTCAGTTGTTATTGTTACATTGTTGTTTGACATACGAAGGGGTGGCCATGAATATCAACTATTTTTCAAAGACCCAGCCGCGTGACGGGGCGCGAACAAAAAGGGTCACTCCCTCTTTTATGCCGAATTTACATATGTATAAGTTCCCTAATTTTGACGTTGCAAAGAAAATGTAATTCAATATTTACTGATTTCTTTCATATTTTTGCAATTACTGATGTCTTATACAACGGGGCGCTGATTCAACTTATCGCGATAAAAATTACACTGGCCCTCGAGGCTCTTTAACGCACCGCCATTTGGCACTGCCACCAACGTTGCTTGTAGAGCAAGCCTTCTGACACTGCACAGCGCCACGCGAAACTTTGCGATTACTTTCAATGCTTCGTCTGAAGGCGAAACTGCAAGCGTGGATTTCTTCTTTCGCTTTGCAAGTACCAAGCTATTCTATAAGAAACTATAAACGAGGTTCCCGACCATTCAAGTTCAAGATCGGCTGAAGTTTGAAAAGACCATAGGGTAATCACGCGAAAATTTATCTTGCGGAGTCCTGCACAGCCTGTTCTGGAGGCATGCGGAAATTTTTGCGGTGAGACCCTAGTCAAGTCACACGAAGCAGCCATGAGAGTTTACAAACATAACGTTTCGAAACAGAGATACTGGCTTTAATGAGCAGATGGACATGTTAGGTTAAGTAAGGTTAGATTAGAAGATATGTTACTTAGGTTAAGCTAGATGATGGCCTCACCTACTGCTCCACTTACAGGTTTGAAAATAATTGCATACAGAGTGGTCACAGAGGCACACGTCAAAAGCTATCGAGTGGCCTTGAAACGGGTCGCAGGCAGTACGGATAGTAAACGTCAAGCTTTAGCGTTACAGCGTAATAGACGCTCACTGACGCCGGAGGTCTCCCGTCGGTCTCAACAAACCGCGACGCACTGTTGACGCACATTTCTAAAGTTTGAGCAGCGTCAAAACTGAAACTTTTCAGTTATAGCTGTGCTTGTCGCAATATCACAGATCCTGTACACTGGAACAAGTATAAAAACTAATGTAAACGTACGTGTCCAGATTGCGTGCCACTTGAAGTGATATAAAAACGCCGGTGTAAGATGAGTCTCTCTACATGACTTTCAAGACAAATCAAGCCTTCTTCCGAACCATATCAACACTCTGAACATCCGGCTCAACTGCAGTAAAGATTTCGTGGATGACGGAAAATGTTATAGAACATAGGTGCGTGCGCAACAGAGGTGACGAAGGCCACTGGAAACGTGCAGATTATTGTAAAATTTAGTGCGACTGTGTCTCTACGTCAGTGTTTTCATCGTGTGCTTACTTTAATTTCACCCTAGAGCTGAATATTGAGCAAACTAAAATACATTAGCGGGATGCTTTAAAGCTCAAGAAGAGAAGAAATATCACCGCAAACATTCGGTCCTAATCAAAATCTGCTTCAAAATTATCACCCTAACAAGGTTACGTCGACGCTGTGTTTCGATGAAAGGCTGAACCGAAAGTACAGACTATGGAACTGAAGAAACGCACGCCGATGTTTCTTCACCTAAGAGTTGCGTGTTGCAGTGCAAATTTCAAGAACGCGTACGCACGTTCACATACTCTCACACGTACAAACACGCATACGGACACGCACATACAGACACGCATACCCAAACGTGTCTGCGGGCAAGCAATTCAGCCAGCGTTCCAACACAAAGAACAAGTAACACAAACTCAAACGCAAATTTCCAGAGTTTCACCAAATTACCCCCCACCACTGCCCCCGCCGCATACAATGGTGAAATCGCACAATCAATCACCTTCCAGATGAAACAGCCATCACTGCCGGAACTTTCGCGTCGAAGCTCGGGCACATGTCCAGCGTTCAAGCAACAAAAAAGCTTCACGCTGCGGCAAACAGGAGGTATTGGCAACGTGTTCAGAGAGCGACTGCCACAACCGGGTGCTTTCGCGGCGTTCTTTAGGAGGCCGGAACGGCATTGTGAGTGAAGGCAGGAGGCCTACAGGGAAGCGTAGTGCAGAGAGATGAGCGAATGGAAGAAGGCAGGGATGTTAACACGAGAAGCGTTTGGCAGGCTATCCTATACTGGGGGAGGGGTATTGCGAAGATAAAGACGGGAGAGGAAACGAATACACAAGGCGAATGCGTGCACAAAGAGCACCACTCAATCAAAGGCGCTCGAGAGGAAAGGTGCTTACAAGGCATGACGAATGCACTCTAACAAACTGCGCAACAAAACGCGAAGCAAGAAGTGAGAAAATTGACAAGTTTCGTTTTATATCTTGCCTTCGTGCGCATATAATTGAGTAAGCTATTTCCAACTAGCTCAAGAACCTGCTACAGCGAAATATTGCAGAGGTGAAAGTACACAGTCGTGAACACTCTTTTTGGGAGAATGACGCCTTTCTCGCTGCAATGCATCGTCCAGACCACAGCCGCTATGTTTTTCCCGCAGTACAGCATAGGAAGACAGGAATATTTGCCTTATTTGCTGTACACAGCTTGAGCACCCTAAACGCAAGCCAAGTAGCTCACAGAAAGTTTGCTTTACTGCCTCGGGTGACTCAGTTATATCGGGACTGAGACACTGGAGCTGCACTTGGTAAATGTTCAACCCAAACGCTGGCTTGTTCTTGTGTAGATTTCGATGCGATATCAACTGGTGCCCACCAGTTGATATTGCACACGATATCCTCGTGCACACTTCATTTGCGGCATAAACTACGATACGTAAGTGCTCGAACGTTCGCCAACCTTTTACGACTGCTACCTCGAAGTGCGAGAGCTGCGGCGATATTGAAAATATCAACGCGATATTTAAAACGGGAAGAAAACGAGCTGTTTCAGACCCGAGGGTACAAATACGACGACCGTTCTCAAACAGGTTACAAGGCCAAGTGCAGAAAGCATGCTGCTTTCTTCACCTTTTTTATAGTGTGTAAAGTTGAAATTTCAAGTTCTTCCCGCTAATGCGGTAGAATCACACCAGTTATGTGTTATCAGTTGCATGAAAACACAGCGGCGTACATCAAGGAACCCTACAGTTCGAGAGGTATTTCCTCACTTGGTGTCAAATTTGTTTTTGGGGCCACCGTAGGTGTTCCGATGCCTGGGCAGGACAGGAACGCACCCCACAATGTCGCAGTCAGAGGGATATACCTTAGATTTCCACTGAAAGCCTGATTTCATCAAAAACTGATCTTGAGTAGTGAAGGAACTTCTTGCAGCGTCGAGAAACACAGTCAGCACGCAATCTCTGAACAGAGACGTAGAAAGAAGCAGACACACAAAGACAGCACTGTCTTTGTTTGTCTGCGTCTTCCTACGTCGTCGTTCAGTAACGCTTACACATTCTATTATTGTTAATTTAGTAAGCGAATGTTTACATGTTTATACGGCCGCTATAACTACCATCCTTACTTAGTACAGCTACCCACTAATTTGCTATCACAAACGGTGCTTCGCCTTTCTGGCGAAACTGCGACTTTTTTCCTCTATCACTTTGTTTTTCTATCACTTTGTCTTGTTTCTCAAGCTGGCCCGCGAAATCCAATGCTTGTGTTTCGTGGGCTGCACTTTCATGAATAAGAGACGGAGGCTTTCAGGAAGTTATTTGCATGTAATTACAGCAGCCGTTTATTAAGTGCAGTAAAGTAACGGTGCTCGCTTAATCAATCAGTCAGGTAATAGATTTTTTGAACCGCTTGTATTTTGCTCATTGTAACTGTAATGTTCAGCGCTGAACATTCCTTCGCAGATTCAGGTGCAAAGCACGGTAAACGCAAAATGTATGTCGCAGCATTTCGCGGTGGAAATGGTATTTCGCAACCCTTGTCGTGCCTCACCTGGTCGAGTTAGCTTTAGCGTTAGTGTACTGTGCTTGAAGTACATAAGGACCTAATTAAACCATCATACGCTTTCTGCTAACAAGCTTTTACATTAAACGTTGCTTTGAGTCAGTTTTTTGTTTCTTGTTTAACACATTCAGGCTTCTCATTCGGAAGCGAAAATTATGGGAAGCACTGCTGCCTTGTACAAGAGGACACGAGAACAGAAACACAAAAACAACACATAAAAACGCCTGATGTGCACGACATGAAGTCTTGGAATTTCATACTACAGCAGATAACAGTTCACGTTTGACAACGATAGTTCCATTAGTGCCACTTACCTTATTCTGTGAAATCAACAGCACAAGTTATTAAGCAGAACGCCAGTGATTATAGAGTGAGTGATCTTTCGTACGGTCAAAAGAAGGTTGAATTTCATCAGACCTGAAATGCCTCGCTTATGAAGTTTACGTACGTAACTACCTTTGGTGTTGTAAAAGTGCCGAATAACTTATTCGGCGTAAATAAAATAATAAATATAACAAATTTTCAGTTATACCAAGTTACAGTCAAGAAATTACGTGCATGCTTTACCGAATCATAGACGTCACCTTACAAGCTATTGTGGTGAAGGTTTCTGATTGACATTGTTCTCTGCGGACAATATTTGTTTTTCTGTTTCTTTACACGTTTCGGTTTGATCTGCATACTGTTCTGAATCAATCCTTACAAAATTCCAACTGGTTTGTTAATTTTACATTTTTGCGCATGGTGTTGTGTTGATAACTTTTCCATGCTTTCCTCTATACTATTTCTGGAGCCTTTTATATAACTTATTGTATGGTATTACTCTCTGAATTTCTGTTCGCTATATTTAGAGATTTCTTTCTTCTTGTGAACACTTACGTTCTCAGAGCACTCTATTTACTCTTATTTCGGTCTAGATGGCTCGGTTGTAAGTCTATTCATTTAGGTGTACAGGCTTATCCTTCACGTCGCTGTGAATGCAAAGGCCTATGGATTCCTCAAGCTGTTGCTTTCAACAGCTTTTACCGCTGTTCTTCAGCCCCGTGTTTTGTTCCATGAACTGGATAAAATTATTATTAAATTTACGCCACGCACGTGTGGGCTGGTGGAAAGGTAACCACTTTTGCAATGCGTGACAGCTTCAAAGCGCTTCGCTTTGTCTGTTATGCTAATTCTCTTGGTGCAGCCGTTACAACGTACGAGGCTCAGAGTGGGCTGATAAGGTTTTAATGAAACTTCCCGAAGTCCCTCATACCCTTTTGTTCTGCCTTATTCGCTCGACAAAAGTTAGAGGTGCTGGTGGGCTTCATTGTCTGAAGCCTACAGAGTACAATGAAAAACTGGGATGAAAGCCAGGTCACGCCTATAGATTGAACTTAGTTTTGCTACCGCGGAAGCAAGGAGTGGCTAGGCGCCTTCACTCCTCTGCAGAGTGAAGTGCAGAATAGAAGAAATTCGGGAGTGTATGTGATGGGGCTGAACTATTACGAAATAGTTAAGCCTACCGAAACAATTAGTCGATTAGAGTATTGAACTGAATTGAATTTTATTCCGCAACAAGAAAAAGTTCCGAGGAGGACAGGTAAAAGCTGTAAAAACAGTTTGAGGAGCCCTGACCCCCTATCACACGGGGAAGCATAAAAGCGTGCGGCTAAGGGAGTACGACTTACTAAGAGGAAAACACTTACAGGAGTTATAAAACGTTATAGAACTACCATACCGAGAAAAAACATTCTCAGGAACTTCGCATTAAAGTTGCGTTACGAAACAGAAGAATAAAACGATACACTTCAGAGATATTCAGCCGAAGGGAGACGGCTTTGATGCAAGGGTTTAAGGAACAGATCATCCTATTACGGTTATAAACGTTTACGTAGACAATAAATACACTTTCAAAAAAATTTACCAAATTCCGCTTTAATAACTCACACAAAAATGAAGTTCAAAGTTTTCTCCCGATGGAGGCGAGCTCTAAAGAAAGATAATCTCCACAAAATTATCCGCGAGAAGAAAAAAAAGAAAGAGCATGCACATGAGTAGTATTATCTTTCCTCTTCTTTTCATACCGTTAGGTCTCAGTGCCCTCAACTCAAACTCATTACAGAAACAGGACACACGCTAAAGAAGGTTTGCGACACTTGTGTCCTCAACTTCGCCATAACTCTTGCCGAGTTAAGTTTTAGGAAAATGTGTTCGTTGCATCACTTGAGAAAAATTAGGGTTAGCAAGTGATGAATCGACATACTGTGGAATTTTTTAAAGGTCTAGATTGCTTTTTTTGCAAGAAGGTGTACTCAGTTAGAGCCTTCTTATTCGTAATATTCATCACTGCGCATGACATCACAGTTCGCAGTCAATCTTATCCCGCTGTCGCAATCGGAATCCTAAAGGCGGCGAAACGCGATGGCTCTGTCGCAACTCTCTGTTCCTCAAAACGGTGATTCGAACAGTTGGCGTTGATGTACAGAGATTCGTTGGATAGCAGGTAATGATAATTCATATCCTAAAGCTCTCTTCAATTTTGCGCCTAAGTGGCTCTGCAGCTTGGGCGTTATGCCATTGAGTACGAGTTCGTGGGTTCGATTGCGAGTCTAGGTGGGCGCATAATGCTCAGTGCAACACACAAGAGACAACAATCTACCGTGCCTTCGGTGCACTCTAAATAATGCCCGCAGCTCGTAGCCCTTAAGATGAAGCTTTAGCTCGGGAGATCTAAATACATGTAAAAGGACAATTCGTTTTTCTCGGCAACCACTGCACCAAATTTGATGAGGTTTGTTGCATTTAAAATAAAAACAAAATCTAGTGACGGTAGGTTCGAATTTTTTATTTAGGTATTAAAGATTTTAATAAAAATAGGCAAAAATCAAAAATTTTCAAGAAACGAAGCTATCAAGTTTACAACTCTGCAACTCAGCAACGAGAAGTGATAATGGAATTCTCTGAATTGCATCTAAAAGAACATCAAAAGCGGACAAAATTAATATGTTACACATGAATTTTAAAAAATGTTTGCAGTATGGAAATGCAGCTTTTGTAGAACCCTCGTAAACAACGTAACAAATTCACGTAAGATGCAAAATGACAAATCGAATTTATCCGCTTTCAGTGATCTAATGGATACCATTTACACAACCACGAAATCTGTTCTTGGTGCATAGCTATGAATTTGTAAACTTCGTGCTTCTATTTTTTTCAAACTTCGAGATTTTTGAAAATTCTTGCAACAGAATTCATGCCCTAAATGGAAATTCCGCTCCCAGCAGTCACTAAAATATAACTTTTTTTCTCAAATGCCAAAAATTTCATTAAAATCGGTCCAGCGGTCATCTCAGAAAAACGTTTTTGCGTTTTACATGTATTTGAATAGGCCGCGTTGGAGTTGGGGACGAGCTAAAGCTTCCTCTTAACGACGGCTTGAATCGTGTAACATATCTGCAGCGCTGTAGAGACAGAAGGCCAAGTCAAATGTACAGGACCGGTACTGGGCGCTTACAGTATCGCGCACTGCAGCTAACGACAGACACATCCCCTGATTGCGCATGCGCACCATGCAGCGGTGAGCATGCAGGATGGCATGCAATCACCCGAAAGCAAGTGGAATTGGTAACGACTTTGCTTTATAGGCTGCATATAATATGCAGAAGAACAAGTCTAAACTATAGCGTTCAAGAGTTGCGATCAGCCCGCAGATTTGACATGTAGGTGATAGGGACAACACAGAAAAACGCGCTAAACAATAAACAGTTGACGTTTTTTACTCTGTCCTCTCTAACACCCACGCTCGTTAGCGCGCCAATAACATTTTTGCTGACTTCACAATCGCCCGCTCGATCCTCCTTCTACTGTGAAAACAGCCGACACAAAGTGTAAAAGCCAACAACAGACCATCTGTGCTTTACCGTACAAATTCTACCACCTGCCAAGTGTTGCCAACCCTCCGAAGATAGTTTTCCCCTTAGTGCAACAAAAATTTTACTAGATTTTCCTAGTTGTTTTGCCGAATGCGGTGGTTCCCTTTGCGAAAAGGTTTTTGTAAAGATATGTTTAGGTGCCAAATTTCGTAGTTTGAATTCACTCCTGTGCTCGTTTTAAAATATTGCAATATTGAAAAGCCGCTGCACTCAAGCATTCAGTGATTCTGCAGTGCAAGTTGTAATGCTTGAAACACAGCCTCCTGCTCGAAGCCACGTACGGAGAAGACGTCAGCACGGTGTATACGTTGATCTACGTGCAAAATACGCTTAAACAAGGAGAGTGCCAAGATTGGCACATTACCCTATTGAAACTTTAAGGAAGATGGCAAATAGACCTCCTTTAATGAGCATAGCAGTGTCGAAGCAATGCGCTACGTCACGACACCAATGTAAAATGCGTGCAATAAGTTTTCCTAGCATGTCGTGTCCTAAAGTAGCACTACCGCGCTTACGCGCTCACAATTTATTTTCATGTTTTGCGAAGAAGCAAGTAGACACGCGGCCATTTTCTTTCTTCCTCACCGCCAAAACTCACCCGTACACGTGATCACTTTGTCCGAGGTTGTTAAGCCTATGGGCAGTTCCTGGTAAAATTTTAGTACAAGTGCGCATATCGGGTTGATGAGCGCCACGAGCAATTTGTTCGGCTCTGCGCAAGTTGCATGTGTTCAAATAGGCGTACATTAGTCTGCGCAATTTTGCTTGATGTTGCCGTACACCTCTGTTTCGCCGGTTGCAGATAAACGTTTCGTTCAATGTACACATTGTTTTTTTTATTTACATACCTTACAGGCCCATTTAAGGGCATTGGGTAAGGGGGGACACAAAGTAAGTGTTTCAACAGGAGTAAATAATATAAACATCAATACAGGCTTTCACAAGATAAGTAAAGCAGTACAGGAGTGGAGAATATAAATATCTATACATGCATTCACAAGATAAGTAAAACGAAGTTCAATAAATGTTTGTCTAGGCTAAGCTTTAGAGAGCGTAAACACAGTAATATACTCATGCTCACAAAAATATAAAAATACAAGTGTGAAAAACAGCGAAGGAAAGCAGGTCAATAACATCCTTATACAATGTTTCTACAGGAAATTCAGCAATTCTTCGCGAAAAGCGTCACGATCTGTTATGCTCGCAATGTTATGAGGAAGGCTGTTCCATACGGTTATGACACGTGGCAGTGCTGATGCGTTAAATGACAGTGTATTACCGAATATGCACATGAAACTATGGCTATTGTTAAGGCGACGTGACGTGCGCGCTGGTACTTCAAGCGGCAACACATGAGCTCGATTACCATGGACGTATCTATGGAAAAGGCAAAGAAGACTTATCGTGCGACGAGTTTCAAGTGGCTGGAGCGAAATATCTGCTTTGATCTTGGTCACGCTGCAAGTTCTGTCGTAGTTACTTGTGATGAAGCGCGATGCCCTGTTCTGAATTTTTTCTAGCATAACTAAATAATTTTGATGTGGTGACCATACTGATGATGCAAATTCTAACTGTGGGCGAACAAAAGTCTGATATGCTAATTTACGAACTGTAGCAGGGGATTTACGCAAGTTCCGTCGAAGATAACCCAGAGTTTTCGAAGCTTTTGCGCAGATAGCCGTTATATGTGTACTCCAGGAAAGATGAGTTGTGAGTTCAATGCCAAGGTACTTGTAGGACAATGTCGGAGGTACGGCGGTGTTATTTAGGACGTAGGAAAAGTGAGAGTTTGAATGTTTACGCGAGAAGGACATAACTTTACATTTGTCTGAGTTCAGGGTCATCTGCCACGTACTGCACCAGAAACTGACAAGGTTAAGGTCGTTCTGCAATACTAAATGGTCACCAGATGTTTTTATTGTACGGTATAAAATGCAATCGTCGGCGAAAAGCCTTATCTGCGATGATATGTTTTGTGCAAGGTCATTAATGAAAATTAAGAAAAGAAGAGGACCAAGGACACTGCCTTGCGGTACGCCAGATGTAACGTCAGAAGTAAGCGATGAGTGGTTATTAACAACAGTGAACTGTTGCCGCAAGGAGAGAAAGTTTCGGAGCCAAGATAAAGTTAATGAATCCAGCCGGAGCGCGGATATTTTTGAGATGAGGCGACAATGAGCGACACGATCAAATGCTTTGGAAAAATCTAAGAATACACAGTCAGTCTGCTGTTTGTTATTCATGCTGGAATGTAATTCTGTTGTAAATTCAAGCAACTGAGTTTCACAAGATAAGCCTTTTAGACATTTAGACACATTGTAGACACATTGTTCACATTCAATGTACACATTTCGTTCAATTTACACACAGCAGCCCAACTAGAGGTTTAGAACAACAGCATAGTGGCAGCGCTTTCTTAATGAGCGTAGAACACTTGGACCTTGTCAGATTTTAGCGAGATTCGCTCACTGCATGTGCTGCTGTAAAATTATAGCTCATGTTTTCCACTCTAATGCGAAGTTAATTCGTGGTGATTGAAATCAAAAGACGCCACCACGAAAGCATTTGCGCGTTTAGGTCACCGCGGCATCGCAGTACTGATTTTTCAGGTCGCCGAGGTTTTCCTTCCTTCATGTCATAGGGCAATATTTCCCAATAGATTTCGAGAAGTTGTCCTTCTCCCCTAACCAAAGTCTGGAATTGCTCGACGTAGAGAAATTTTCTAAGGCTTGGCAGCACTGTATCTGGCACCATGCCAGGTATCTTACTTTTTGTAATAAACAAATTTGCCGAAATCTTTATTTTGCTCGTAGTAAGAGCAAGCGTAAGCTTTCTGACATACGCTTCCCAAGAATTCTTTCATATGTATACGGCTTGCGCCTAACAAAAAAGCCGTTGTTTAAATTCCTGTGCTCTAAACACTGAAATTCCGACTGCAAACACTTAGCCGGGATTTTGTCACAAAACTTGTGATCGCGTCTTGGAATAAACCGAAGGGTTGCGAAATACTCGGCCATCTCGACCGCTCTCTTACTATGGGCGCCGAAAAATTTGCAATGTGGCTTGTCGGCTTTACGAAAATGACATCAGCGGGAGCTAAAGGAAGCCGTCATCAGATTTAGCGACAAAGGGTGACGAAGTGACCTGTCATCGCACTTGCCGGGCAAGCAAAGCGCGCACAATGGCTGAGCGCTGAGTCTCCTCGGCCAAAGCAAGGATTGGTGAAACTCAAGGCAGGCCTGAGCAACGGTGATTGTTAATGATGCCAACGAGGTGACAAGGGTGGTGTAATCTTTCGGGGGAGGCGTTCGGGGGTCATCACTGAAAAGAGAAGAACCGATTAAGGTACTTTCAAAGCCCCGTAGCCCTCATGGAGCTTCGAATGGAACCAAAACCGTTGCGTAGAATACAAAAAAAAAAAAGGGGGGATCAATTTTCTGCGATCTTCTCGCAATTAAAGAACGGTCGCACCAGCTTTCGGGCTGAAAACAGCGGCTTGTCCGTTTTGTGATTACAATGGATGTACGAATAATGAAATCTTTGTAATCGATTTGCGTACAAATATTTGACAAAAGGTTTATTTGATTTTGTCATTCAATGCGGAATACATTATATTTTCTAAACAAATCAAAATGTAAAACTTCCGCGGCGGCAGTCGGTTAAAAAAGAGATTATTTAAATTAATTGATGCACGCACGAAGGGCCATTCACAACTGCAAGTCTGGTCTTTCTCTCTGCAGAGACCAACATGCACTGTTGTAACCGAACAAAAAAAGGATGTTAGAAATTTTGAAACAGTGAGTTCTTGAATCGAATACGAATCGATCACTAACGACAGTCGGATTCGCATTAGAAATATAGAATATTCGCGCATCAATAACTTATTGTTAATGAGAACCAGTTATAGTTAGTGCTTCATTGAAAAAGCGCTTACTGAAATTACATGCCTCTTCACACAAACAATTGGTTCAATAGAAGAGAGCTTTTTCTTTCTCGGAAAGCATATGGTCTCCTCTAGTATGCGGCTGGATTTATTTCTGCATAGTGAGCTAGTTGTTCAGTGAAACGTAAACGAAAAATTGCGCTATTTATGCATAATATAGTACAGAACGTTGACACCAACGACAACTCCTTCTCTAAACAAAGTTTTTTTTTTTCATGTATGCAAAATACTCCAGGCGATCTTCCTCTGTCTCTTCAGTAAGCGACGCAAAAAGAACCACAACTTTTTTGTTGTCAGACACAAAAGCGTTGGACTGAAATACATTGAACGACTAACACATTTGACACGCCAGTTTCGAAAATGTATTCAACTGTTTCGTTCTGTGAGGTAAGAACTCTTTCCTGTGGAACGGCACACGCTTTAGTTCGGGAAAAACAATTTTCCGTCTAAATCTTTCACTACATTTATTTTTTCGTCGGTATGGTATCTCAGTCTTATCGCATTTCCAAAAGTACTTTAAAAAAAAAGACTGTCGTGAATGTACCTGAACAAAGAGCAGGGTTAAAAAGTGCATGCTCTCTTTAGGAGCGGAAAGGATGCTGGCGAAAAATGAGAGATACGTATCACTTGGAACCGGCAGTAAAACAGCTCAACTGGAAAAGTCGTGAACAGGGATAAAACAAACGTTCTCGAGGCAGTACTCGTGACGTGACATCGGTCCGATTTCGCACTTCTCGTGTGAGATAAGGAAACAGTCTAATCAGGGATTGGCGCTGTACTTAGGCGCTTTCGGGAAAGACGCTTATAACAAGCTAGCAACCATTTTAGGTTCTCAAGGCAGCGAATTTTTTTGTCTTTTGCTTTTTTTTCTTTTGTGATTTGCCGACCCATGCCAAAAAAAAAAAACGGAAATGCCAGGCTTGAAGGCATTCTCCATAGCTTTTCTAAGCCTTTTCAACGTAGAAAATCTCATTACTTTTGGAGCTGTGCAAGATACAGGATAGAAAGAACATATGACTTTGAGTGTGCTAAGCGTTGTTTCTAATCTCGTTTCCCCTTTCATTTTGTTCACTTTCCTGACAACGTGATATGGAGGGTCTCCATGACAGAGTATGTGCGGAAAGATTTGGCTTTCAAAGACAGCGAGTATCTGCCGGAAAATGCACGTTAACAAAACGACAATTAATATTTTTTGGCTTTTCGCCTAACTGGAAGCTATAGCTCGAGCCGTTGTCAAAATAACTGTTGAAACATTGTTGACATAATTCGGAAAATTGTTGACTCAATTATTTAACGGGGTATCAACAATTTTTTATTCACTCCACAATTACTCAACGTTATTGTTGTTGATCAATTTCACGATAATATCGCCTCTGACAATGTCGCATTGAAATAATATTTAGTAATTATTGGGCGTCATTGTGCCACCAAAGTACTTCCATTAAACTAGATCATTAAATATGTATGCATTTCACATGTGTGTGTGTAGACATAAATTTAACCTACTCAACAATAGTTCAACAATCCTGCTGTTGAGTATTTTCACTAGCAATGCCATTGCCAGCTTTTTGTTGACATATCGCTGACCATTTTTTGAGTGCCAATACGCACACACCTCACGTCCTTCAACTATTTTCATGTAACCGCATTTTTGAAGCATTTAAAACTGATGCGAAGGCTATGTTTGAGCCTTGGTCCCTTCAATGCCTCGTCGCGATATGTTCACATAGCTACCACAGCCCGATAGGTCACTAAATAAAATTGGTTAGTTAACTTTTATCAGTCGATCTAGCGGCCCTGTTGCAAGCACTATTGCAGAAGAGTGCCGCGTGAGGTCGAAACTATTTACGCTATATTCAAAGCGCCGTCAGTTGTTAGGCTGCTCATCATCACTTCCTCAAATACGCACATCATTCCGCTTGGATCTCGAAAGATCAACTTTTACCAAGAGAATTGGTCTTGGCAAATCTGTAAAACAGCATAACTCAAAAATTCTACGGCTCGCTTCCCTTCACTCATTGCGTTATGATGTACCACAGACCGCAGAAGTTTTGCGAGGACGGAATATGATTAAAAAAATAATTCGTGCCAGCCAATGCGTCTGCCTTCGAATCCAATCATGCAGCGGATGCTTCACCATAAGAAGGCCACACCCCCCTTTCAAATTAATGGGCATGATGCGAAGCATAGAGTAAAAATTTAAATGCTTTAATATCTTGATCTGTAACCTCTTGCGAATGCCTGTGTATGAAAATTCAGAAGTGATCTCAAGAGCCGGCCACAAAAAAATATGAAGTTTGCTGCACTGCGCAAGTAGTAAAACTTTATTGACTGATCTTAGGAATACCTTACAATAGCGCGTCTAGTGTTTTAGATCTTCAGCGCAACAAAAATACAATTTGCATATTGTAGTTCAAAGCTTTGAAAGCACGTATATCTAAGCAATATCGTCATATACAAATTACAGCCGATGGTGGGTGCATCTGAAGTAGAACAACGTGATGTATTCGTCACATAAACAATCCAATTCAACAGTTTCTTCTTTCTTTTTGGCTATATAAAATAATTAAACGGTTCCTTTTTAAACCAATCGGTTTCTGAGAAGGTTAAGTATGTCCTAATTGATTCCTACTTCATTCAAATTTCGGTCGGCTAATAGACGCGCAACTACAGCGGCGTCTTTCGTTTACGAATAGTAGTCAAATTATAGGTGACTTGAAGCGTGACGACCCCTTGTTGCAGCATAATTAGTCGTGTAATATAATAAATTATAGTAATAAAAACGCAAGTGCATATTTGCATAATTAGACTACGCCGTTTCAGCGTATAAATCAATAATACGCATCGGGTTGCTGTTGTGTGAACAAGGCATAGAACTTTATAGACATAATACTAGGATTGGATCCTTGGAAATTTTAAGGAACTTTGCCATTAGCTCCTCAATCTACCCCATATGTGATGCCATGAGTTCCGTCACTGACTTCGGCATGGATACTCAGGCTACGTACTTTTCAAACTTCGGCGCCGTTTCTTTATATCGTTCACCAGGTTATGCGTTCAGTTGTGTCAGTCATGGAGGAAGGAAAAAGTATAGGAGGGATCATTGCGTCACGCAGCCAGCCTTGCGCAGACTCCCCGAGCAAACAGACGAAGGTATAGTCGAAGGCAAACACAAACGGACGCACTCAGAATACAAGCTTCATGAAAAGAAGTAACCACATTTTGCTTGTTTCTTCTTTTGATGGCCATCATATTGGTCCATGCGACCAACATTTCTTTGTATGTTTACCTTCGACGCTTAGCAAATCGCGGCTTGACGCGCTGTTCTCTGGAGCAGAAATAACTGTGCTCATTCAATGCAAAAGGAAAACACGCTGTTGCGCAAAGCAATCACCGCGAGTTGGTGGGAAGCATGCTGATCTATTTCAGGAGGCAGTAGTACACTGAGGTCGTCAATATGGTGCCCTGCAATGTTAGCGCGCCTGCGAAAAAGGACTGCATTATCCGCAAGGCGCGCACGCACGCACGTAGAGAGATAGAGAAAGAAAGAGAGAGAGAGAGAGACGAAATCTCACAAGTTCTTGATAATATATTAATGTAATGGTCCTAACTGCAATTGCTGATACACCGAATTCCACGAACGCCTGAGCGGACGCTCGGTATAGGAACATCCGTCTCCTTAAGTAAAAAAAAAATCTTCTCCAGAGTTTCCTCAGTTTTATTAATGCGAAAGTATTATATGCCCCAGGCAGTAGAAAATATGGCGTCCGTTGTTATTATCTTGATGCTACCGACACCCTCGTGACCAAGTCGTGACGTCACGTTCCAGGCGCTGGACCTGCTGTGGCTCGCACTGAGAAATCCCACGTTGAACAGCCGCGGCGTCGGACCTAGTACCACTGACGAAAATGGGATCAAGGTGCAGTATTAATTTAAAGTGATAACTTAGACAAGTCCCAATGCCTTCACATTCACATCACGTAAGGTTACTCAGGCGACTGTCAATTCTTTTTTTCACGTGTGCGTTTTGTGAATAGCGCAGCCCTCTTTGTAACCATAACAACACTCTTCCCTTCGCTCACAGCACATGGCGAAGGAAAAACTTCACCAGCCTTCGGTTCTGGCGCACGAATTCATGTCGCGTTCAATGTGCAGCTCGGAAACCGCAAGCGCGTATTAGTTGTGCATCGTAGAAAGGCGCTTATGGCAACGTTAGCAATTATCTTGCCGGTGAAAACGGCAGTTCTTACTGATCCCCCACCCCTCCCTTCACGCAAACGTCCGCATTAATGACCTCGGTTTCTGCGATTAACGCAGCCTCTTATTTCAATAAAGCAACACTTCCTAAAGTGATAGCAACTATGTCGAAAACAACAACGTGTCCAGGACGTTCAGAACTCTTGGAACATAGACCGTCTTTAGGCAGATGCTTTTTAGAGACTTCCATTTCAGGAAATGTGTGGCGAATTTCAGAACTGACGGGATATTTTCCTTTCCTGGCAGGACTTCTCAACTTTCACTACTGACGTTTCTCAAGCGTTGGGATTTCCGACTGCCGTTCGAACGCCAAAAAATTCAAGTCTAGGATGGAAAAAAAAAAACAAGTACCGAATGTCTGGTCTGTGAAGATGCAGCACTGTTTTAGTTTCACCAGTTACGTACCTATGCGAAGTATATTATTATTTCGCTTTTCTGTGCTCGCAAAAGAAAATACAAATAATTCACGCAGTGAATGGAAGCACATTGGTAAATATTTGCAAAAATATATTGCCTTAATGTTATGACTACACGACAAATAGAGCAGCGCGTTCCGCGGCTCCACTCTCCTATAGTATTCACAACGTAATCCCTTTGACGCAACCTCGCCATCCTGAAGCATTTCCCACCTGTCAGGTTCAGATAAGCCGACAGCGTGCTGCCAGATAAGGCGACGTCTCACCTTAACGTGACACTGACACATGACGCGAGGTAACGGCGCGTACGCGCATATTCTGCGGAGGCAGGGTTTACAGAAAAAGAAAAAAAAACGTGCTGCAAGAATGTATAGTCCCCCACGAGGTATTAAAGAACTAGCAGCCATAAAGTGAACAAGTTGTTTTTGCGAAACAACTGATTATTTTATAGAATTGTTGAGTTCTTGATTCCATTAAGGAATGACGCCGCTGAAATTGCAAACTATGGAAACTTTTGTGTTACTGTCTTTTCAAGAACAAATTAGTTGGACAATGATTTTTGACAATAACATGAGGCGATATAAGAGGATTCCAGCAATAAAGTAATTTTCACAAACGTGCATGAATATTACCAGTGCACAACATTGTTAAAGAAGTAGGTGAACAAATTAATATGGAAAAAGAATACAGCGACGAAACGGCACAATTTACGCTTTGTGTTATTGTGCAGAAGTCAATAAAGTAAAAATATACCAAACACACGCACAAAATAAAAAGGAACACGCTAAGTGTCAATACGCAGATACAACGTCACTTTCATTCGAAACGTGCGGGTCCTCCTTATTAGAATTAATCAATAAAAATTGAGTCATTGAGAACAGATTGTTGTAATGAAGCGCTACACCATGGAAAACGTTACTCTGCTGTGCTGTAATGACAATCGTTAAGTAATTAGTTACTGTCGCCAGCGCACTTCCTTGCAGGTCACATTTCGGAGAGTCAAGGAACGTGTTATACGCTTTCCCAAGAATGACACCACGCACGACTAGGCATGCAGTAGAAGGTGTTTAGCGAATACTTTGCGACATCTCGAACAGTCTCTATGCCGGACCTCACAGGAAGTCCCAACACAGGCAGCTCCGACACCTAAGCTGACTGCAGCACTGTGACGGCGTGCCCGATACAGCCTATATACGTGAAATTTTTTTTTTATTAACCATCGTGGTGGCTCACTGGATTAGAATTGTACTGTGTAGCACGAAATAACTGGCTTTGTAAACGATGGAACAGTCAAAGAACGCTCGGACGCACGTTGCAAAATCTCAGGCGGCAGAAATGATCCCGTCGTATCCGCTACCACGTCGTCTCTCGTAGCGACGTGAAATCCCACCATTCCACGTTATTCAATTAGTTTTCCCGTCTTTCCCAGGAAGGGTGACAAACATCTTAGAAACGCCGCGGAATAAATTTAGCGACAAGTGCATGGCTTGCAAAACTTTCTATTAGGTCTTTAAATGCCCTTCGGCCTCGCAATTCTCCGAGCAATATTTGCGTAACGAAATGCGTTTTCCTAAACATTCTTGTGTCTTCAGTGCGAATTCCAATTTGGACGTGCTGGAAGGAAAGCACGAAGTACCTCGGCTAGATTCGAGGGTATCCTAGCCAAAGGCTCAATTAGGCCTAAACATATTTTGTCCCCGTACTCACCCAAACAACGTTCTTTTCCGTGTTTTTGTTTGTTTTCAAACGAAATGTATTTCAAGCATCATCGACCATAATGGCTTCGTACACTACTCGTCCTCACGCAGACCTCTCGCAATTCTTTAGCATCTCATTTTGAATCGTTGCCGAAGAGTAATTGCTTTCCGGGTAACCAAGTGGTCTAAGTATAAGGAAACATCTGCTCGCTATTGTAAGCACATCTTTCTCGGCTGTCTTCTCCGAGAAATATGTCCTTGCAACAGCTGCTGTGCACCATAATCTCTTTTCACCCCCACGGGGTTATAATCGAGCCGGCAAATAATTACCATGCCGGCTGCTGGCATCCTGAACACACGAGTAGACTGCTGCTAAGGATATGGAGCGTACCTTTCCACAGAGATTCACCAGCAGCTTTCAGCTACTAAAGCACGCCTTCATGGAAGAAAGCTTAGTAATTGCTCCGCGTTGTGGGCTTCTTTAAGTGTACTCGACTGCTCTCGTCTTCAGCGAATCAAACAGGACCACATTTATTGGTTCGGGTCCTGTTATCACCCTTCTTGTAATAGCTAATAAATGTGAACACTCTCACAATTCCGACGATTGCACGTGCTTGTGTGCGTCGTTTTTTGACCTTCTGTATGTTCCTGTCGTCATCCCTCTTCCCCAGTACAGGGTACCAAACCAGAAACCGGACGTACGCCTGCTCAATCTTACTGACTTTCCGCTCCTCTCTCTCTTACATTGTTTAAAACATCACAAGGTTACAAGGTTCTACGGTAATTTTTGGTTGTTTTCAACTGAACTGGGTTCGCTTCAGAGCAGGAGAATGTGAGCATAGAGTGTTATCAGTTACTTACGATAACTTGCTACGCAGTATAGGTTATTATCACCAGTGATGGCAGCACTCCCCTTTAGCTAAGCTAAAGAATACATATCAAAGGTTGGCGTCCTCCAGAAAATCAATATTACCAAAAGCAATATCAAAATAAAATAAACTAAGTCGAAAGAAATTCTTACATAATTCACAAAGAATTCATATTATCAAATTCTACATCACAACGCATATAATTTGCACGTAATATAGTGCAGGTCAGCAAAAAGTAATCGATAAATAAGCCTTATTGGAACGCAAGGACCGATAAATCACACAGTTTAAGTAAGCACGATTCTACTCGTTCAAATGCAGCTCAGTTATACTTCGCAAGAACACAGAACTATGCGAGTAAAGAAATTATCCGAGCAACACATAGTTTTCGGTAGCTGTTTAGTTACCCGCAATTCCTGACACTTTCCAAAATTTCTTTAGGCTATACCTCCACTCTTTTGCATGAAAATATATTGAGGCAGGAACCTGCAGATCGAAGGACAACTAGAAAGTATAAATTATGCAAATCGAAAGAGGCGCCCTATTTCTTCATCCGGTAACGTTGAAGAAAGCTGACATACACTGTAAGCCGACATACACTGAAAATCCTTACTACCATTCGATCAAAAATACTCTTTCTTTTTCAATTTTCGCCTTTTTTTGGCTAGCGCAGTTGTTTTATCAAGCCGAGTAAGTTACGTAATCAATCACGTGACGAGTGGCAGCTTCACGAAAGGAGGCTTATTATTATTATTTGTTTTGAACACATATACAGAATTAACAGGAAAGGGAAAGCGAGGAGCAAGATGGCGACTGCCACCGGATGGGGCACAACGCCTGCTTACTCTTCAGAAGGGAGGAGATAGCAACACAGAAATGGAAGATAGGAACGAGGGGAGGAAAGAGGGAAGGAAGAGCAACAGGACAAGTCTAAAGAATAAAGTAGAACACAGTACAGATCACACATTACAACGAGTACAACGATGCTTCCAATGATTGATCCATGCACTCAGCGAATTATTTCACTGTCTACGTCTGAGGAGATTGGAAACCGCAAAGCGTCATCAACGGCTAACATTAGCATCGATCACGGCGCCGTAGCCTTTGCGGTTTAGAAAAAAATGGCATTCGCGCTCGACACTCATGTAAGATTGAACGCGCGGACCGTAATTAGCAGGCTTGTGCTATCACTCAAGCAAATATGATTCGGGTAAGACGCCGAACAACTGCCGAAAATCAGCTAAATATAGACGAAAACCACGAATATGTTCGTTTTTTTTTCATGCAAAGCTTTTCTTTCGAGCCCTCAATGAGTCAGGTGACGGTGTTCTGCTTAATGCCTCAACACAGGCCACCGCGTGCACCGGATGTTTCTACGAAGACCAAGTAATATTTAAAAATAGACGTGTACTGGAACAAAAGGGTGTTCCTGCGGAGACGTGTCGCCACCACTACGTGACCAATGGCACGTGGTAATTAGTCGGTAATTAACCAAAAATCAATCAATAATGTATAAACGTTGAGTTTCAGCAGACTCTTCCTAAATGCGAAATTGAAGCAAATTCTCCGTTCCAGACATGTCAACTTCTGGGTCAACAAAAAATGCAATTACCCGCGTAACTGCGGCACGTGGCAGTTCGACCATCACAGTGCGCGAAACGTAAACTGGGAAGCTGCAGCGAGCGCAAAGCCGCGCCCCTCGAGGCGACGTACTGCTTTCGGCACCCAGCAGGGGAAGTCATCGCGCTGGTCGCCCGCTCCAGGTTAAAATTAAGATCGAGATCAGATAGGCGAAAGGCTAGATGGACAACATGTAGTAAAACCTGATTAAGTCAAGCAGGCTGCG
Organism: Dermacentor andersoni; assembly: GCF_023375885.2. NCBI lineage: Eukaryota > Metazoa > Arthropoda > Arachnida > Ixodida > Ixodidae > Dermacentor > Dermacentor andersoni. The sequence goes on along the minus strand of NC_092823.1, from coordinate 122,479,564 downwards.
AGACTATTCGACCCTACCCCGTTTAAAGGGCATGCCAATAAACATTATCATCATCGTTATCAATGAAGAGCTAGAAAGGCGTGCTACGGCAGCAGTATGTGCCTCATAGTGGGCGCTTCGGTGTTCGCTATATGGTTTGTCTCACTACATCGCTTCAATGCTAATCGCACTAACGCAATTTTGTGATTGCCAGATCTTCAGTAGGGGCACTTTCGAACTTGTAGCAGTTAACAACAAACAAACAAATGAAACTCCATGAATGCCCCTTTCTTTTTAATTTCACTTGTTTTTGTTTCGCACGCTATAGTGGCAAACCGCTTTAGAGTACTGAAGGTATCGCGATGACCAAGTGAGAGAGATTTATTCGAAGAATTTTATCAGAAAGCCCTCCATGTGTATGCGCTGTAGCAACATTATTCCGTTGTACTGCCCATGCCCGCGGCAATGATAAACGTGAACGACGTAGTAATTGCTTACTGCTAAAGGTTAACATTTGCACAAAGAAGGAAGAAAGAAGACGCTTGTTTGCACGTGGAAATTCCGCCACGCCGTGGAAGTAGCAATCGCGAAAATTAACGATCTCGCACCTGCACATTCACTTTAAGAACTTCCATAACATTCACCGCGCCGTCTGCACATTTGCATATTTAACGATGTGCACGCGTACATCGCTGATGCGTGTAGCGAAGACAGTGCTGCGAACGCTGTTCTCTGAGAACCTTCAGGGTGGGCTGCCCTCTTAGGATATTATCGCGCGAATTTGCTTGCCAATGTTATTTGCTATGCATGACCATCACCCGACCGGACAAATGTTGCCCAAGAATATGCACAGTGCGCCAACTAAACCAGGCTTTAAGCTCTCACAAACACCCGCTCGTATAACTACGCCTCTCAGCTATGTACTTTTGAAAGTGCTGGACTTATCTGCGAATGCATGGCCAGTGCAAGGGTATAATGTTGCTACAGCGCATACGCATGGAGGGCTTTCTGATAAAATTTTTTGAATAATATAAATGAAGAATTCAAAAGTGAAAGAAAGTAGATATTTACAGCTGATAATTAAAATATAATATACAAGCGTCTTATCTGAGTCATCAGTTCAATTAATGACCTATTGAGGAAATCGAAAAAATAATGATACAATATTTTCTTTGTGCAGTTTCAATGCAATGCATACACAATGGCAGTATCTCATTGTTGACAGCCTTGTCATTCCTGTCAAGCTGAAAATGAAAGGAAATAAATGTTATTTTTCAATGTTTTCATATAACGTTTACGCAAAGCACAATGCAAACTATGTTGTTATGAATCTACAAAACTTGTAGATTGTAGATTGTAGATCTTGTATAAGTGGGGAACCGATACTTGCAGAATCTGCGAGCTCGTTCCAAAATTCGTGATTGCGCCCTCCGACGAAGCAAACCGCTAATTATGCATACTGCTAAGCAAGTGGGCACAGAAAGGTCACGAATTCTCATTGCCTCGCATCGACAAAAGACGCCTAAGACGGGCGCCGTAGGACTGAAGGGCAAAACTTTACCAACTACAAAAAAAAAAACGCAAAAGTATCGCTTTGAGTGGAGTGGACATCTTGAAGGGGCAGCGCAAGACGACGAAGACAAAAGGCAGGAAACACACAAAACAAGGGTTGAACTCACAAGCAACAACACTACCAACTCGCCCAAATATCGGTTCTTCTGCAGAATGGAGTTATTTATGTAGGAGTCTGACCAAGGACTGAGTCGAGAAATTTTAACCATCCACTCTATGCACTGAAGCTTTCTCGCAAGCTTAGCAGAGTCGGGATACCTGAGCGAGCCAGGAAGCCCAGCTATAGCTGTTCGACGCATGATACAATCCGTACGACACGAAAAGAGTGGAGGAGGAGGAGGAGATTTTAATGAAGAGAAAGGAGGAGAGGTCGGCCTGGAGAGCGTGTCTCTAGCCTGCTACTCCTCACTGGGGAATGGGGAAGTGGGAAATACAAGGAAAGGTAGGTGGCGGGTGATCATGATATGGTACAATGAGATACTATATACACGTTGTCCAATATACGGATGCGCACTGTAGACACAATACACGCAAGAGTAATCTTGTCCATGCAAAAAGTAATCTTGCAACAAAAAGTTATTGCGCAAGCACATTTCGCACTGACTACACGTTTCACAGCTTCTAGAGGCGATCGTCTAAAGCAGTCTCACTTAAAAAGTTCAAAAGTTCTTTTATGGCACGTTGGGCGCAGTCACCACTCCTCCACGCGCCCAAAAGCTTTTCTTCTGAAAAGGGGTGGGAGTCCAAGCTAGCTGTCAGCAGTAGATTTGAGTTTTCTTCGTTCGGCCGCACACTGAGGGCACACGCAAAGTGATGGGTAAATAAGATATATAGGCAAAACCTCACGGCACACCTGAACTACCGTAACGCATGAGTGTAGTTTCCTATCAACGTTTACACGAATTTCCTTCCCTTTTATGGGCACCCCATCTCCTGCAACTTGCGGCTTCATTGATACAGGGTGTCACAGCCAAGTCTAGCCCAAGTTTTTAAATATACGAATGCCACGTAGCTGGACAGAACCAAGGTAACGCTGTTTGGCGTCACTCGGAGATGCTCAGGTTATTTTCTTTTTCACTCTATCAAATTACATAATTAGTCCCAATTAATTGCTCAACTTCTCAAATGTTATAATTAGATGAAATAGCGTCAATGAGAAAACTGTAAAGCAAGATGAAAAACTCCCAATGCAGCTTTCCGTTGCTGGATACGTGCTACCTAAAAGGGTTTTTCCTAAAGTGAAAGAAACCCGCGAATACATGCAAAGTGCCTCGAGCAATCAGTCGTGCGGCCATTCAGCACATATATATATATATATATATATATATATATATATATATATATATATATATATATAACAACTAGACAACACTAACTTTAGTTTTAGTTCACCAAGGACAGAACAGTACTATGACTTCCAAATAGAACTCACTATAGGCTTTTGATTAGAAAGCATCCGACCGAGAGCGTCCTGTCCGGAGCATTGAGATGGCATGACTGACAATCCCCAGTTGATTTCCCTGTACATGCTACGATATCAAAAACTTTACTGCTAGTAACAGCGCAAAATGTAGACATTTCGTCTACATTTTGCGCTGTTACTAGCAGGATGGAAAACCAACAAGCCCAAGCTGCTATTCTATCAAAAACTTTGCTTTTATGTTTACTGTGTCCATGCTGTACGACGAGTTACCGAAGTAAAGCTTTTATTATAGCCCAGCGGACGCAATGCCACAAAATCGGCGCTTTTCTGCAACTCCCCGTAATCTAGTTCGTGCGGTAATTTTGTTTGCTTTTACTTTCTGTAAAACTATCCCTCAGCCTACGTATGGCTCTTGTCAGAAAACGCAAGCGTCACAAATCTCGGATGACTGCCACGTCTGCATTTTTATCTTTACCTGAGCGTGTCTATAAATCATCACTGAAAAGTAAAACGCCTGCCATTTCGTTCACAATTTTTGTCTTCACAAAGAATAAACACGATGTAAATGGACTTCTTTTTTTTGACATTTTGGTTGGCGCCCACACATATGCATTTGGAACACCACAGAACTTTCGTCAATGGCGTTTTGCGCTTCGACTTGATTTATGGTGCCATACCACGCGAGGCTATCCAGTGGCCAAAGAAACACCGAAATGTGTTTTGAAACCTTTATTCGGGACATTTGTTCACATTTCTCGTTGCCTTTGTACTGCGAGATCAAAAGATCTTTTTTGAAGCACGAAAAATTGCAGATGAAATACATAGCTACTGCTGTAGTTTACAAGAATGTGTGTTGCGTTGAAATTTTTCTATTTTGTGCGGGCGAAGGCGAAATAGAGCCACGAACTTTTACGTGAAAGACTTTACGTGAAAGACGTAGAGCGCACAACTTGGTGCTTTGGCGTTATATAAATTTCGCCACTGAAGCGCTGCCATGCGAAGCAGCTGTATTTACTTTATAACACACCGCGTCATATTTGAAAGCCATCAGTGAGATCGCTGCCCTGCATGCGTTTGGCACAATGCCATCATCACCACGCGTTGTTGGTCAAAACATAAAGCATTAGGCAACGACCTTCGCGCCCGTCATAATCGTTTTTCTTTTTTTTTTTTGTTTTTCGAACATGGGTGCACAGTGTGAGACGATAACTATGAGTAAAGTCTGAAATTTCGTGAGAGTTTCCACGAGTCCTCCAACACTTAAGGTCACACTGACACACCCTGTCATCAAGTCTTTATTACGTAATACTATGCCTTCGTTTACGCCGTTGCCAGTTTTTTGGACAGTTATATTCAGCTGGAGCTTACGCTTTCTTTTTATGCGTAGCATTCTTGGAGAGTTCAACCCAGTTTTCTGTCATGGCTATGCGGCAAATATTTGGTCGTCATCGTGTGCCTAACAAAAGATTGCGCAGTCTCAAAATCTGTGACGATACCGAAGATAGCGCCGTGTAAAAATGTGGGCCGATGCCAAGGAAGTGCAATATAATAATGTGACCCGATCCACAAGCGCATTGGATGTGTGCAGCTCTTAAGTAGGAGAGCCGCTTTGATGTTCTAGCTTTGAGAACCAACGTCAGACTCTCCAGTGTGCATTGAATAGACTGGATGACAGGCGATTTACAGAAGCAAAGGTCTTGGGAGCCTGGCCTCACAGTTCATTAGCCCAGAAAGCAGTTCGACCGCTTCTTCACTTCCTGAAAGCAACAGACTTGAGTGCCCGACTATAGACATCCTACACCTAAATTAGTGCATGTGAAAGTGCGGTATAGACTCATGTTATCTCTCTCTCTTTCACTCCCCATTCCCCTCCCCACGTGCAGGGTAGCAAACTGGACTCCGTCTGGTTAACCTTACTGCCTTTCCTTCTTCCCTTCTCTCTCTCTCTCTCTTGATGCCAGCTTGGGTCACTGGCTGCTACAGCAACAACAAACACCATGCGCTGCACTCCGCAGCAGTTCGGAACACGCGGCATAGGCATTAACCGTTCGCCGCACAAAAATTACATCATTCATAATAGCCACTCTCTACCAAACCTTGGAGACGTCACATTACGTAGATGTCGACAGGAGCCCAGTCATAATAAATGCTCGCAAGACAATCCAGAAGACACGACAAGTCCTTCGGCTTGGCCCTTCGCGCAGCTCGATTATGCTGGCAATGTCGGGGCATCGGGGAAGCAAATAATCAATGTTCCCCTGCCAGAAGTGCAGAATAGTCCTAAGATTTCCCCATAAGAAAGCTTTAATACTAAAATTCAAGCAGGCAACATGTTTTAAGAGTAAATAATGCACTTTAAGACATCCAGAGAAATTGACGTAGACACGCGGCTTCTTCACCGACAGCGACATCAGGAGCGCTGTAGTGATGACGTCAAGGCGTGTTCCGGGAGCGGGAAACACGCGGCAGCCTCCCTGAAACGCTTCCTTCTGCAGCTGATGGCAGGCGGCGACACAAGTTTATGCTTGCGCCGTCACGGCAGCAACTTGCATGCCCATAAGCGCAGGCGAATTTGCATTTTCTTTTTTTACTAACCATGCAATTAACTCTGCCAAGTGTTACACTAAACGAAGTCGACGCCAAAATGCGATCGTTCGGCAAAATTTGACCACGAAAACTGTTGCGGTGAGCGGAAATGTTTTTTTTTCCAACGCGCGCAGTGAAGCATTCAAGACTCTGTGCGTCGTGAACAGCAACATCATGGATTTTTCAGCATGTCAGTTTTCATTCCCTTGTGGGGACCTACAGTAAACACCAGTAGTAACCCAGCTCACCTCGTCAGAAATTCTTTATTTTCAAACGTCTGTTTCATTTTTCCTACTTTATAAAAGACTTGCGTGGGATACCCAAGTTAATCCCTAAGCGATCATTCAACGCAATGAGTCCCCGTAACGAAAACAGGGCGAACAAATGAAACACTTTGATAGTGCTTAAACAAAAATACCATGTACCAATTTTCTAACGAGATCCTACGTATTAACGGACAAAATTGTGAAAAGATTTTGCTACTCGCCCTTCCTGCGTTAAGCCTATTCATGAGAATAAATTCTGTACTCCGTAGAGCAGTTCCATTGAGGATTGAGGGAAACAAAATGTTAGCAGAATAAGTTCGTGAAATTTCGTTCGCATCGGTAGCGTGGTGTTGAAGCAATGAAAAAAAAAACACATTGACAGGCCTTCAGACAGCAGCAACAAACACCTTATTCTAAACGGCTCTGTTCAGGACACGTTCTTGAACCTGAAAATTGCTTGTTCCAAGAACACCTTGAGCCTTTAGTTAAACAAGCTCTGTCTCTTGCTGTTTGAGTCGGCGAAATCTCGTGCGTCATCGCTTTTTCGTCCTTTCAAGTGACAAGTGTTCTTATTCCTGTTCTTCTTAAGCTCTGTCTGAATGGTGCGTCGAGAGCGCGGTGTGTTATGCAAGGTTGGCCGGGTTTTGCCAGACTCGCAGATTTTGTTCTCCATGCGTTTCCAAATAGTTCGAAAAGCAAACATCTCTAACGAACAGTCATGCCATTGGGTTCTTTACTTTCCTTGCTGTACGCTGATCGTGGTTAACGTGTCTGTGTTCGCTGTCTCTTCCTCATTTATTTTGCTTTCGAAACCTTTGATTTCGACACCTGCCCCATTATGCGCGTCCGTGGTTCCTTCATTTTGATCATCTCGTTCTTTTCCCCGCTCTTTCACTGAAAACTGCACTTTGCATATCATTTTCTCAAAATCTTCTTCACGAACTTTTTTAAGCCAACGAAATGAACGCAAGAAGGAATACTCCGTTGAAAGAAAGTACATCTTTTTTCTCTCTCAAATACGGTCCCGTCCGCCTTTTGTCATGACAGATATTTCCGTAGCACGGTCTGTCCTTTCTTTTTCGCGACAAAACACAGAAATTGAGTTTGTCATAACAACATGCGACTGAGGTCTCTCGCAATAATAAACGTCTTTTTCTTACACAAGGCATTTCTGCCGTGACCATACATGTATAACAGACGTGACGGCTGACACATATTTACGGAGTTAACTAAGAATACCAGAACGAACTATCCATATCCGCAGTGGTTCAAGCAATAGGAATCATAGATATATTACATGGATTTCACTGCATAATTTTGCTCGGTTTCAATAATTTGGCTTTTTATATTGTTTTATTGCATAGTGGAAACATGGTAGATACTACACAAACTAAAAAAACACAACACACAAACTACACAAACTAAAAAACGTGTTCTATTTTTTTTTTCACACTGCCTGGAAGATGCAGAACGAACTGCACTCCACGCGACCGAAGGTAACCTTTGAAGAGTAAACACCCACCATTTACCCCTGCGACTTGTTTCAATATAATCAAGTTGACCTATTTTACTCTTCCACACAGCCGAGACATTGTAGAGTGCCTTAACTCAACACCGGGTTTAAAAAAAAAAAGTGCCAAGCTATTATCAGTCACAATGACGAAAACGCAAAATTCTGGAGGCTGCTCGCGAGACACTGTTGCTCGACTAGAATACATCAGTAGGCTGCTGCCCCGGCAGTCTGTCTCGGAAATGAACGCCACCATACAATGCACACGAATTGTACGACACATGGCTGAAAGGTCGGAGAGGCTTAAACCGTCCCTGATGCGCGGTTGCTGCAAGAACGCACGCCATACGTTCGCAGTTTTGCCGGATCGAAAGAAAGCCACGAATGCAGGTGTAAACTGACCAAACGAGTGTGTGGGTGGGTGAATGCGCGCGAAGTAACAGAACGCATATAATATACGAGTCAACAACGGGGCTCTAATTTCTGCAAGGCCAAAACATCGTACCAGAAATTAGGGCAGAAATCATCTTCGGTCACTATACAATTATGGGAATCTACGAAATGCGTCACGTATGAGGAATCTGCGGCAGCAGGCAGCCTCTGTCGTGCTTCGATCTGGACAAGCTTCGACATCCAGCGGCACAAGCGCCGAGTTGGTGCATTCCGATACCGTGACAGCACGACGGCGACGGCGTTGGCGGCGCGAACGCCCCTCGAGTGTCCGTATGATTGCTATTGCAATAGAACTGTGCTTTCATGTATGTACATGCGAATGTTTGTGTGCGTCTGTGCTCGTGTTGTCTACTGAACAACGTCAAAGCATTTAGTAAAATCGTGTCAACTCGGAAAAATTTTAGTGATCACGCACCGTGTATACAGGGCAGAGTTGATTGTATATGTTATCGTCCTGGTGATATCGTGCCCCCATCCTGAGCTTCTGAGTTCTGGTTACCGGTTCTTATCTGGACCTCTCTAATGTTGACCTCACAATGGGCGTCACCCAGGACTACGGTCAGCGCAGGCACATGTGTGCTGGCGTTTTTCTGAACAGCCTATTTATTTCACTGATTTTCCTTCTTTAGTACTTCTTGATCATATTATATACATACATACATACATACATACATACATACAGACTCGGAAATGAACGGCTGTTTCATTTTTCCTACTTTATAAAAGACTAGGAAATACATACATACATACATGCATACATACATACATGCATACATGCAGACATACATACATACATACATACATACATACATACATACATACATACATACATACATACATACATACATACATACATACATACATACATTATTTCCAACCTTCCACTCCTAGTTCTGAATCTTCAGTGGAGCGCTTTATGGTTATTTCTTCTTTTGGTTGTATATCTCTTTTAACTAACTTTATTTTCATATATTATTTTTTCTTGTTCTAATGTTTAAAAATATTTTCAAGTTTTTTCGAAATAACGTGAAGGACAAAGATGGTTGGAATATTTTAGGAGCACACGGGCATGCGCAACACTCAGGCTTCCTTCACTGCCTTGCTGACCTTGCGTTGGCATTGCGCCAACTTCCCTGACTTCCTTTTTTTTATCTTTCTTTACTCCCGTCCAGCCGACGTCTCCTTGTCCCCCTTAAAGACGCCCTCAGAAAGCCCTTACTTATGACCGTGACTTGAGTGCGCTCGAAACGCTGTCCCTCCACCACCTGCCTCGGAAACAACGTCCGATGCTAGAGTGCCCAACGAGCGTTTGGAGGTCGCTCCTCCGACAATCTCGGGACGTGACGTCCCCAAATTGGAGGCCCATTCATGGCCGGCTGAGTTTGACACAGCGTGAGGCACGTTCGTTAATCAACGCCTTACCTCAGCAGTCTGTACGGCGTTCCTTGGAACGAGCTAAGTAAACAAGAGGAAGAACCGAGAGTCGTGATTTACGACTAGCCCTGAGAGGACGCAGGTACAGCTGTTGTGAGCACTGGACGCCGAGACGGAAGGCACGCCAACGGCAGCTTTATCTGACAGACGCAGGCTGCAACAAGGATGCATTTTTCAGAGCTAGGAAAAAATGAGACAATGTAGTACCGGCCAGCCTGTGTGGATGAAATACCATTCTTCGTGCTGCGTACGGTTGATATTTTGACCACATTATGACGAATTCATGGACAAAAGGAAGCTGCATGATTCTACAGGCTAGCTGTATAGCCATGCAGACATTTTTGCTGCAAACGTTACTGAACACAGTCGCCAAAATTGCGCTCTTGTTCCCAACAATTTCAGTGAAACTAACAGGATAATTATGACATGCGAACTAGCTATACCGTTCTGCAGATGAGCGCGAACTCGCGGATTTAACTATAGATGCTGGACTCATTACCATAAAGGCTGAACGTAAAAACTAGTATGTACTATATCTTTGTGTGTTTGTTCATACACCCAGGCTTTAAAAACTTATTAGGAGCCTTCAACGGCGGTGCATCTCAATGTAGCAGTGTTGTTTTGGGACGTTGCACCGTAAAGGGCGGAAAAGATGAGGAGCAGACGAAGATATGGAAAATGATTTGTCGACACAACGCGACCAAACACCAAGCAATTATTACAGTATTTAATAGAGCTCCATTGCTTTTAGGAAACATGTCGGTGCTTTTAAGGCAGCTCGGTCTGATGGCGGCTACGTCCAGGCTCCAAGAATTCTGCTTTCCGTGGAAACGCTGCTGTCGAGTTTGTGGAGCGTGGTCCAGCGTCCTGTCCTTTGTGCGACGAAACGAGAGACATTCGCAGAGAAGGCGTGAAATTGGCTCTTCTCTCGCAGAAGCTGCACATGTGGAACTTCCGGCCACTGTGGTGAGATGGTTGCTCGCCCACTTTCCGCCACACTGTTATATTTCCGGCTCCGTTTTCTTTTTTCCCGAACAGGAAGAGACTGGAACGACCTTCCTCGTGACTTCACGCCAATCAAATCTTCATCGGAATTTGCGGTTGCAGTTCCGGGCCGCATTTCACCGTAAATATATGTACAGGACTGTCCTTTTCCACCCATCCACCCCTTATGTAACACACCTAAACGGGTATTGAAGGAATGTGATGTGGTCTAACATGAGCGTGCTACCTAAATGCCATATACCCACAGTTATAGGCGATATACTGTAGAGCTAGTACATTATGTCGTGGTAAGCTGCAAGCAAAGCCAAGCCTTATGTGATAATCCTGGGAACAAATGTAAAAGAGATGATTGTAATGTGAGCTCAACATCATTGGGTTTATGTAAGCTAACACTCAAGCGCTTTTCCAACGTGCCTGCTCTTGACAACGTAATAGAGAGACAGTCGGCATTCTCAAGGACAGAGCGAATGGCCTAATATGTTGAGTCATTTCAAATGTCCCCGTGATCATGGCCCCCTAAAAGAGTGAATGTGAATTTGTGTCAAGTCCCTGAGAAGTTGCTCGTGGAATCCACGGCGAAATGTGGTAGAGCGTGCTCAGCATGCAATGTAACAATGATTTCGCATCAGGATATTAAATTTGGTTTGGACTGGAGAGGCCACAATGAAGAAGATAGCGAAGTAAAACCCCTACTTGAACACATGTGACTTGGCATATTTGCGGAGACAAAAATAGAAAGCACGCAAGAAGCATACGTAATGTATTATTAAGTTTGTGCGAATATTCAAACTTTCGAATAATGAAACATATGATGACAAATTTAATTTGGTCTTCGAATGCAAGGTCACTCATATTAAATAAGATATTGGTCGAACAGTTGTTCTAATAGTTGTCGAATATTTTAGACCGTCAAGTTGGGGTAATCAACTATAAAAGCGGAGCAAAAGTGCGATACATATCATCCCGGTGGTCGCAGTAGCTACAAAAAATGGGGAGCTGTATACTAAAACATGCGATATGTAGCTCATGTAGCAACGCATTTCAGGATACACCGCTAGCATTTGCACTCAGAAAAGTCTTCAGTATTCGAAGGACATTTTGATATGTGCATAATCTTAAATAAAGAACACTTCCTAATTACCAGTTATTTGTAGTTCAATGAGCAAAGCTTGCTCACATAGGAAGTTATGTCATTTTATAGTACTGCTGACAGCAGCTGTTCATTGCTCAAAAGGTGTTGGAGAAGCATTCATACTTGATTCCATTCGCTTCTGGCACTATTCCATTCGTATTCGATTCAGGCTCAAAAATAACTGGAGGGATAGCAATAAGTAATAACAATGCTTTCCATTATAGAGAGCTGCGACTTAACGTAAACTTCACCTTGTTTCCTTGTAAACTTGCTTGAGAAAACACGCCTGAATGCCATATTTTGAAAGGGTTTTCTCTATAGGGTGCCAACGCATAAGAGGAAATCGCTCTCCTTTGAAAGAAGTTCCAACTCAAAAGCTTTCAAGGTTGATAAGAGTGCACTGTTCACACTGAGCTCACAAGCGGAGAAGGTCGATGACGAAACATCATCATAAATTGTCGAGTGCTTGAATTTGCAGAATGGCTATGAGCAGTCCTTTGAGATCAGGTCGCAAAGTATCACCCATATAGAGGTTCCTAAAGTGTAGTCTTTTGGCTGTTTTTTTTTTCAATGAACCAACTACCGGCCACCCCCAGCCCTCCTTTCAAAAATAATCTCGGGAGTGAAAAACCTTTTAAAGCGTATTTGCCGAAGACCGATAAGACGAACTCCGAAAATAGAGCTTTACGTACACTTATCCCACATTTTTTCCCAATTACTTCTTCAAATATTTCTTCTACACTGCCTGTGTACACCAGAAAACTACACTAATTTCCGGGATACCTTTCCTGCTTTTCGTTTTCCCTAATTGCATCTATATTTGCACAAACAAAGAGACCTCGACATGCCAAACAGCGAGCTAAACTTATCTGTCATAAGCATACGGAGAGAGGGAGGGAGAGAGAGAGTGAAACACGGGGAAATTAGCCAGGTTTGACCATTTTCCTACCCCACATTGAGGGAAGGGGAAGCGGGCACAAAAGGTAAAAGGAAAGGGACAAGGTGAGGATGAACGAGTGATGCAAACGCACACACACAACAATGTTCACCGCGCAATCAAAGGTAGTCGCAGAGTTCAGTCATCTTCAAAAAGTGCAGCTGCGTTCTTGTGGCCCACGGAGAGGATGATTGTAGGAACCATGGTGGCCAGTATTTTTCCCTTCCCTAAATAGCTTGTCAAGCTGTCTGGCTTAAAGCTGCACACAGTGGCTGTCCTTCAATGCCAAAACAAGGGCAGTAGATGAAGATATGTTGTATGGCTTCATCGAAGTCACGAACGCTGCCACGAAGCACTGTGCATATGGCCAATACGCTAACATCAGCGTTCGTATGTCATCAGCAGACGGGCTTTTGACGGGCCCTTGAAAGCAGGCTGATTCTGAACGAAAGATGTAATCTTGAGTTTCCATCCTATTAGATGGGATTCATACAAATTTGTTGGCATTTTGACAATTTGGAAGACAAATTTATTCCACGCATGACTACAGAAATCCCTACCCCTCTAGATTCAGAAGTTAGAAAAGTAATACTTTCACTTTCAGCCCTTGAATAAATAAACAAACAGAATTCAAGAGTAAAAGTATCAGCTCCACAGCAAGCTCAACGAGATAACTAAGGAATGAGAGTGATTGTCAGTTGGCTGCAGTTAACGACGAACAACCTGACAACTTTCAAACACGAAATATGTAGTATGCTAAACACAGTTGGTTTATTGCTTTATCTTATACCATCTGATATATTTTAGTGAAGACAGACTTACTAGTCTGTCAGATAGTCAAATTCTGTCACATTAGTTCTGGTTGCTTGAAGTGCAAGGCATTATGCTCACACAACCCATCGCAGTGTATATTGATGTGTTAGCTAAGTAACAAGATTATCGCTAAATGAGTATTTAATTTCGGATTGCCTTTTACTAAATTCACACCATGCATTAATCAAGCCGTGCGTCTTTAGCAGAAATCTGGTCTGTAGCTCTTGTTATAAAATGCTCATATTCGAAGCACTGAATTATTAAAATCAAACTAACGTCTTGGACGTCTGAAAGCTAGAACCATGCTACGAAAGATTTTTAAAAAATTCTGGAGTATTTCGGTGCCATAATCACGATCTGTTTTTCAGACATCGCCAACCGTCCACAGTTTCCCAGTATAGTGGGCGACTCTCGAATATTTCTGACCAGCCGAAATTCCTTCAACGTGCGCCAAAATTTAAATACACAAACATTCTGCATTTCGCAGTATACCGTAATGCAGCCACAAAAATCTGTGGTGGGCTGCGTTGATGCTTTACTCAAGTGTAACCTATCAACACTTCATTTTTTTCAACACTTCTTGTAGAGGATGCGCAGCGCAAGGCAAGAGGGTTTGACGGCAGCTAGGCGGTTGAAGTGAAAATAATCGTCACCTCGAATTTTGTCAGCACAGGATTAAGGCTTCGGGGAACAGAAGCCGGCCTGAATGCGGCTTCGCCACTGTCATGGGATACATGTCACACAACGGGTGCGACGCGTCATTCGGGAGCAGTTAACTCCCCCCTACGGTCCACATCCCCCAGCGCCTTTTCCCATTTCGTGTGTGCACGTTTCGTGGAAAGATATGGCGTGGGTATTGGAAGAGGCTCGCGTTCTGACGTTCTCGACAAAGTGCTAATTCATCTTACAAGATGACTCCAGTGGTAATGTATCATGCCAGCCGTCTATCTTGTCACTTTCATTTTGTTTTACGGTGCACTGGAGAATGTGTAGCGACAGACACTGTCCTGTGCCCGTGCCAAATACCAGCAACCGAATGAAGTGGTTGGCGTGCTGGGATTTGTTGTGAGGTGATTTCAGACGGTCGACCGAGGTTTTAAAACCAATCTTTAGACTCCATACGAGTGTTACTCGTAGTTTTAGGCTACTTACGTGTAAGAGCGGTATGCTCTGCACCTTCGGCTCTGTCAAGTTTGATGAGTGATGTCCAATGGTTGCTTGTAAGTAACTGCTTATAAATAGTCTGTACATAGAGTGTTGTTATCTTCTAACTGCAAGGCGCTCTACGGCGCCCCGTTTTTGCTGGCAAGAGGTAAGGAACACGGTGGCAGTACTTGAACAAAAGTTTCCCACGCAAGCAACCTGAATTATTCGCTTCAGCAAGCAACTCGCAGGGGCACAGAAAACTCATGAGCATTGAAGTAAATGCTTACTGGAACGCATTACGCCACAGTGATTAAGGCTGTATTTGTCAGAACAAGGGCTAAGCACGAGATTTCTGTTAGATGCGAATTACTTCATTACTCCTCGACTTGTTCCGGAGTTCGAACATGAACCTTAAAGTATATAATTATAAAATTATCAAAAAAATTTCTTGATTCAACTAGCGCCACAATGTTATTTGTCGTGAAAGGTCCGTCTCTTTGAGTAATCCGTGCAGCTAATGAGACAAAAATACAATCTCTGTCACAGGCCAATTTCTAATAGGTCTACTTTGTGAAGAAAAAAATCACTTGGTTACACGGTAGTGGTGAGCGCTGCTTCTGAGAAAATATGTAAGTGCTTCACTGTTCGTCCACTAGATAGAGGTTAGTTACTGCTTACCTGTGAGCACTGAACTGCAAAATCACCTACCGAAATTTTCAAAATTCCTACTTCTGTAAGCATCAGTGCGGTAAGTTGTCCTAAATAAATAGACATGCCAATATATTTCGTCAATATAACCTGAATCTACCTTCACTACCACGCGAAACAGCGAGTAGAGAGAGGATAAGTGGCTTCTCTCTGAACCCGCCACGGAAACACGATGAGCAAACATGAGGTAAAACTGGGATGCGAAATCCCTTTACGCGAAATCGATTTCTATTTCACAGGAACACTACGACATCACCCGAGCCCGTGCTAAAACTCTTATTTCTTTCTTCTCCCTTTTCGTATACGAGCCCGCATCGACTCGTCTCCGTGGCACCATCTGTTCTGATCTCTGTTCTTGGCTAAGATCAATACCGCCGTGTCTCCTTGCTTCTGAGTCCGTGTTTTTATAACGAGCTCCTCGCAGAGATTCCTCGGCAAAACGAGCCGGTGAAGCCCATCTACTCGCTGTCGTCTAGGCCTTCCGTAACTGTGCCGCAGCTCAGCCTGCCTTTCTAACGACGCTTCGCCAGTTACATAGTTCGTTATACGGATTGACTTCTGCCTTTGGGAAAGCCTTTGATCCACTTTTGCGTGCTTGTAGAGCCGGAATCAGTGCCTGTGCTACTGGCGCAAAGTATCCATCGATCCACTACGGCGAGTTATGCAACCTTCACTTCTGCTCTAAGCAAACATTTGCAGGGTTGACAAAGATAACGAAGGCTGTGGCCTGAAGGGCACGTTTACTATCCGCATTTGCTGACACTGGCTTCCACGCTTCCACGTGGCTTCAAGGGAGAAAGCGGGTGCAGCCTAAACTAGAACAACTTTCTTTTTCTGAAATATTTAGGCCCAAATTTAGGGGTGCAGCCCTTCTTTGAGAATATTTTTTTATTCTCCCTCCACGTGTCGATGCGACGTACTGGATTCGGCAATCCTCGTCTCCGAGCATTGCACTTGTTGAGCGAGACGCCTCTTCCCAAAGCAAAGCGCGAAATAACTATCGGTACAATTTCGGCGAAAGATCGCAGCGATTGCTGCGATCGGTCGAACGTGCGACCAACCGGTTGATCGCAGTAGAAAAAAGGGGTGAGGGACAGTCTGCACTGTAACGGAGATTTCCTTCGCATGCGACGGAAATCGCGCTTCTGGCGCTAAGAAAATCGCATCATGTGAACCATGCTTCATGCGGCAATCGGGCTCGTCTCTCACGCTTTTTTTTCTAGACAAGCTGCGCCATCTAGTGGCACTGTCAAGAAGTTCGTGCGTGGCCTCCGAGACGAGAAGCGTGGCGCGCCCATGGCTGCGAATGCTGAGAATTGTCCTTTCGCTTGACGCACACTCAGTGGCACATACTCAGTAAACCAAGTTGACGAAATTTTAATTGAAGAGGGCACATACCCAGTACATTTAAGGCGCAGATTGGTAAATCTTTGGCGTGAAAGTCGTTTATCGAAGAGCGCACATGCCAGCCCATTTTTGGCGCAGCATGCCGAAGTATCGGGTTGCTGTCCTTGAGAAACACTTGGGACGTGGGTTCGATTCGGCTCAACATCGAAGAAATTTAAGGGATCATTTGATGCGTTTTCATTCTTAGGCTACTTCACGCACTTTGCGGCGTTTATGTATGTATGTACGTATGTATGTATGTACGTATGTACGTATGTACGTAGGTATGTATTAATATTATTATAGTCACACCACATGAACAACGTTTTTCTGTGTATGCGCAGCAGCATTGACAAGCTCTGCCTAAATGCAAACACCAATTCAGGCGTAGGGACACTGGGAGATGTCGACGCAGCAATGTCCCGATCGTGAATGCGAGGTTTGTTGCTTGTCGAGGGAAAAATAGTTAGGAGAGCTTTACCACAGATACGTGCGACATATGTCAAAATACGTTTAAGGATTCTATACCCTCTATGTAATAAGTGGCACCTGCTTGTACTCAGAGGATATGCCGAGAATGGGCACATGCCTTGTATCACATAACCACTGGCTCAGGAATGAGGTATCTCAAACTTAAAAAAATAAGAAAATTGATGAAGCCATTGAATATCATAAGTTAGTTTATGTCTGTAAGCTTTAGAGTTAATCGTAGGCCGATATTTAAGCGCAGATTTTATGTAGTGATTTACTGTTTGATTATGCAGAAGGCAGCAAACGCCCTTTTCTGCGTTATTAACAACAATACAAAAAAGCAGGTTGAGGCAGGTAACCATTATCCCATAATTTATTCTTTTTCAGAGCTATCGTAAGTAAAAATTCAGGCGTTGTTGAATTTTCTTTTATTCCAACCAAAGATAACGTTGTCAATCTAGGAAAGCGAGTCGTTTTGAAAACAGAATACTACGAGCCCTTATGCCAACAAAAGTCATTTTCCGACACTTTAGTTTGCTCTTCATGTGTATGAAGGCAAAGACTGCCTCATCGATTCGCCAGCTCCGCAGCGGTATCGATTCAGACTCCTTAGAAGGCAGTAAACACTGGTTGCTCACCCAGTCGAGTACCGTTTGGCTCTCTTCAAGCAATGACTCGAGGGCCACACGGGATTGAGCACCCAAGCACGTTTTCTTAGACAGCACTCCCCAGTTCCATCCGCACACTGGCTCACCCAGTTGACGGTGACGTTGACTGTGACGGTCACCAGCTGACTGTGATGGTAACCAGTTGATGGTGACGGCCACTAGTTGACGGTGAGGGCCACCGGGTGACGGTGACACTATCCAGCATGCCTTTTCAGCAGTTTCTTCCTTTCTACGCCGCCGCGCTTATGCACATTTATGATGCTTCCAATAAGGCTACAGCTACAAGTCGAAAATTCTTCCAAATATTTTCTGCTTGCTTAAATGGGATGAAGTTCCCTGTAGTGTCGTGATATATAGAATGGCGTTCTGTATATTTGGACTTTTCATTTTTAAGATCATATAACAATAAATACGCAAAATCAAATGGGCGCTCTAGTACGGAGCAATGTTTCATATATTGGTACTTATTATCCATAACATTCTTCCATGTCCCTGTACCTGCGAAAATGTTTATAAGCATGGGACATTGCTCGACATACTTGGTCATATATCAGTCGTGCCACCTACGCATGAGCATCGATTGCCATATTGTAGACAAAGGCGGACGTGCTTGCATATGGGATGGCTTCAGAGTGCGTCCATCTCTAATATCGCACGGCTGGATGCCTGTATTCAATCTACATGACAAATGAGAACGCCGCAACGGCAACACCAGCCGAACAAGGTTGCTCCTCGTATGTCCATAATCAATGGTGATCGAGGCCGTGCTTGACAGGCAGGCGTTGTTGCTATCAGGTATCCCTGTTGTCGGAAGGCTTACGAAAGCATCAGTGAAACGAAAAATAGTGCTTATTCTCTGACTTTGAAGATATTTTGCTGCCTAGTGTGTCACAACAGGAACGGACACATCTCTGGTGGCACTTTCATTTCAAAGTGGGTCTAGCCTACATATAACAGGCTGCAAGATTTATTTCGGCATTTCCGTATTCCGTTCATGACAGAGCCACAGGAAGTAAGGCAGACGAAAAATGTTAGTTTATGTAGTACTTCTTTAAATATGTCACAAATATCTACAGCTTGCAAAACTTTTGAATATATCTCGAGCAATCTCATTCCTCCTCAAACGAACGTGCCACATATTTTGAGAGTCAGTTGGCATAATCAGGAAAAATATATCCGTGGTAATTTAGCGGTAAATTCGGGGGAAATTCGTCAGCGTTACGTCGCACCTCTTTGATGTCCCGGATCCATGATTTTAGCCGCGTTCGCCTCATTGCGAAATGTTGGCCAGGAGCTCACTCCACGCACGTCCTGCCTCTTCGAGGAGCGTAGTCCGATTGAGAGGTCGAGAGGAGACATCGTCAGATGTACTACACATACTATATATATATATACGCATGTACACTTTTTCCCACTTAACGCGCATGTTGTAATCTACGTGAATCGAAGCTTTAATGAAGCGGTTAAATAAATGCTGTGCAATTAAGGACGATGCGTACAATGGGGCTTACTCTGATCCTATGCGGCACCTCATCTCATGAAATATGTATGTTTATCCTCCGCAAACGTCGCAAGGCTAACCTCAAAGAACATAAATTGATGTTCATGCACTAGAACACTCCCAGGCTATGCCGAGATGACCACACCAAAGAACCAGGTGCAAAAGTCTCAGACTTCTGCACCGCGATTTCACGAGGATGAAAGCAATGTCGGTGTTTATCGAAGAAACAAGGGTGATAACAGGAGTAGGCACCGCGAGGCATGACTGGTATCTAGCTATTTTGAGGATCCTACATCTCACTGCGGCACATATGCATTCTGAAGGATTGGCCAAGGACAGGCGCACAGCTGCTATAACATACCGATTGCCAAACATATACACAAAAATAAACAGCGCCAAGTAAATCAAAGAACCGTTGAATACAATGTGTTATTCTGTCAAAGAGAGTAGTATGTTTTCGAGGTGCCTGTGAGCCCACTATATACGTTCAGATTTTGTGAAGGTTCATATTTTTTTTTATTACGCAGAACACAGATGCGTTTACTGACACCACTTTGTCGGTCCCTGAACAAAGATTATGTGAGCCCGCTGCTGGTACTTCCAGTCGGCGCACATATATCCTTCGCATATATATATATATCTATATATATATACACACAAGTATATCCTCCAAGATACCGGCCGACCCAACAGCAGCAGCCACACAAGACTAAATAGGGTAGCAAAAGGCGGCTTCGCTTCATTAGACCTAACTAGGTAAAAGCTGCCGCTTGTAATCGCGCTACTCTCACAGAAAGGCGAACTCCTATATGGAAAACCATGCCTAAGTAACATGTAAATCTAGGTAATATATGCACTTCTATTATATATATACTGTCAGTGTCGTAATCTGCAAAATCTAAGGAAGGTTTTAATAATGCACGTTTTCTTTGCACATCAAAGCGTTTCGAGCATTTTCGGGGGGTTACGCAAGCATAAGATGACTCTTCAAAACGCAGAATTTCCACCGAGCTAATTTACATACCATCAATATCCATTTACGCGCTGTTTCATTTCCCAATTTTCTCGCGAGAGCGCTTTACAATAATTACGAAAAAGCTTATGGACTTCATTACAGTACAAGAAACCTCGAAGACAAATGCAAAGCAGCTTTCAGTTTCAAATATTTTTAAGTTTAACCTTCCCTTCTCGCTACACGCATTCGTTTTAAACTCAGCTGGAAAACCTACAAACGTACGACAAAGAAAAGGAAAGTGACTAGAACTAGGGACACAAGGTGCGTGTTTTGCGCCTAACTCCGTAATAAATTGCAATACCCGCAACATATACCTATCCGCAATATAGCGTATCCATATCCGCAATATATCGCACACTCGAGATACAAGGTTAACATAATACCACCATGTCGCAAAGTAAAAAAAAAGCCAATAGGGAACATAATTTTTGACATACCCCAGCAATATCATTTTATAAATATCGACAAGTACATAAACAAAGGACAGGAAATGCATTTACCGAGAGGCGATAGGAGTTCTTCAAGAGGCAGCACAGCTAAACAACATGCTGTAAGCGGTAGGTGAAGATGTTTACACTTACATTCAGATGATTGGAAATCCAGCGAAACCTAATGAACTCCATTGGAAGTCACATGAAGACGCTTGAATATATGCATAGAACGAAGCACTGTTTCTACACAGCGGCACCTCGAACGAAACTCGGGCCCCGGTGAACAGGTGCTCCTGGCAGGCTGGCACCCTAGCCACCACCAAGCTGTTGCCAAGTTCATGAAGCGATACTTAGTGGCCGGCATGGCAACTGAGCGACGTAGCATCGACACTACCGTCAACGACTCCGGTGATAAAGACGCCTGTCAACTGTTCGGCGTTCAAACGATCCAACCTTATCCCGTTGCCCAGCTTTCCGCACCCCTCATCGGCTGGCAGCTGGCGCGCTGACGAGGCAATTTTTCTACAAGGCCGAGAAACTCGCACTCAAAGACAAATGAAGTCAACCAGAAAGCTACGCAATAGGGATGTGATAAATAACCGTGAAAGGAAGCGTCCCTCTGAGAAGATAAAACAAACAACAAACAATTCTTAACTATTTAATGACCTCTCGCCTGTTGCTTGGCATGTATCTTAGGTGTGCATGCAGGAGCATATGCCACCCTACTCACTTTTTTTCTTTTTGTTACAGTTCCAAGAGATTTTAGAAATATTCGTCTGCGTTAGAAAGCGTCGTTTACCATTTGCAGGTGCATTTGTGGAAGAGACGGCCCTTACGTGCGCTATATATAAGAATTATTGGATCACTGAATAAAAATATTCACTCATTACCATTTTAATTTGTCACTTTACAGAACATGTTCCAAGGGCGAAATTGGAGTTGAGCAGTATAGCAAAGTCATGTTTCCTTAGCACAAATCCTAAGAAGTCCGGCAGCATGTTAGCATCCTGCAACACGTGAAGGCGAAAGCCTGCTGCAAACTTGGCATTGCGCCGTCTCGCATCGCCACGTTGCTGCTTTCGCAGTTCGGCTTCTTCGGCTCGTTTAGGACGCTCAACTACAGCTACGCATTAAGCTGGGTCAGACTTGCACCGACGACGTTTCTCTTTGACTTTACGTTGCACGCTCTCAGCAGGGGACTGAAACGAGTGCTGTTGTGTGTGTTGTATGGGTGATTTCAGTGAATGTATGCACTGTTAGCTTCACTTTGCTGAGCGCTTGTAGCCTCAGTATTACGGGGGTGTGAGCCATTGCATTTTTGTTCGCTTGCGTGGGTATGAGCTATTTGCTTGTGCGGTGTGAGCCATTGAGAAGGTCGCGTGCTTTTTTTTTCTTGTACAAATCGACTAGACAACGCGTTTCTATACGTTGTATGCGTGATTCCAATCAATGTATGTACGGTACGCTTTACATTGTTAGGTTTTTGTTGCTTCTGCATTACGAAAGGGATGAACCATTGTATTTTTTGCGTGCTTAGGGACGGGGTATAAGTCATTGCTAATTATGATAGTGTTTGTACAACTGGACCGGAAGACAAATCTTTTTTTTCGGCGCCATCGGGGGTATAAGCTATTTAAGGCTTCCATCTTAAAATTATCACAACTTACCACATATCTAGCGTTAAATTGTGTTATAATATACACAGGCGCTCTCGCGGATAGTTTGCCAAAAGCGTGCGTCACCCAGCATGGCCCGATCTTAACTGTAACGTCACCGCCTTCTGTTGCACAAATTGAAGACTGATATCTCGAAATTGGGGATGGTATTAACCCTAAAGTGAATAAACAAACTTGATTAGCAAGTATTTTATATGGCAACCTGGACATTCTCATTTGTGACACAAATGACGTCCGCCTCTTTACGTAAATCATCTGAAGACACCGAATCGTACCAGACGATCCGTATCATTCTTAAAGAAATTTGGTTGAAATAAAAAAAAGGAAACAAGTGGTATAAAATTCCCTTCGGTGGCAAGGAAGCTAAACAGTCATCGAGCACGGACATAGCTTGACAACAAAAGGGATGGATTCATTGAGTTAAGCTCGTGACGCTCTTTGGCGAATGTCGAAACACTCAAACGTCGCGGCCGTAGCAAATACAAGAGCTTAGAACTTCAAAAAGATGTAAAAACTTGCCGAATCGACAACTAAAAATAACCGATGGGATGACTGACTCGATTTGCTTTGTGTTTGAGTATAAATCACCTTTAACGCGTTTCGCAGAAGGGGTTGCGCGACGAAATAAAAAGTCTAGGCACACAAAAAAACTCAAACGTTCATTTTTTGCCGGTTCTCGTGTAGGTTACGGTCTTGTTTCTGCCATCTTTCGTGATTTAAGCAGCGGAACGCTCATAAATTGCTGACATCTCGCGGTTTGCTACGGCATTTGATTCGATTTCAAAGTTCTCTTCCTGTTAACTTGTAGTGGCCCTAAAAAGACTTGGGCTCCATGTAGCTGGCAGATAACGCATCCGAATGTGCCAGAGGGCTCTGAAGCAGTACATTTTCCTCGAAGCTTTTCACGCACTGGCTATCGTCGTTGTTTTGACAACCGCATTCGCAATTAGCTTGCAGATTTATCGGCGCAGATGTTTGCGGCATTCGGTTTGCCTCAAACTCATTTCGGTGAAATACCCTTAGAAGCTACGCATCACAGAAACCGTAAATGAAGACACTGAAGTGAGCCGACCTCATTCACAAGTAGATGGCGGATTCTGGAAACGAAAACGTGGATTCTGAAATTTGTTGCACTTTGCCGTTTGGGCGCAACTGCCTTCATCTTCCAATGATTTCACTACTGTTTAACACAGCCGCTCATTACGAGGGCGCTCCTACATTCCTCAACTGTTTCCACTAGTATTGTTCTCAGAAATTTGTTTTTATTTGCAAGATGAAACAGCGAACTCAAGAAACTGTTTTATAGCTCCATTTACTAACGCTCCTTCAATGTTACTCTGTGTTACTTTTGTTTATTCTATTTTGATGTTAAACGATGTGGGCCCTCGAAGCGGATCATTTTAAGCGGGATAATGGTACACCATAGGCGATGATTTGCCACATGCGCCTAAAATTCTCTTAAAACCCAAGCACATAGCGCGCGCTCTCTATATATAAAACACGCAGAGCAGAATGAAAACTTCACAAAATAATGCAAAAAAACATTGATACACTTTTATTCGTATTGTCAAATAGACTAAGGTTCGATTTGCTACGCTTTGCACCGAAAGGAACTGTATAGCCATAATGATTGCTCCTATAAGGTTGTGATTGTCCTATTGGTTGTGATTCACGGGTAACGTTTCATTGCGACGCAAACAGCCCTGCCCCAAAGCATTTCAACCGTCGGCCTAAACC
This sequence comes from Dermacentor andersoni, assembly GCF_023375885.2. Taxonomy (NCBI): domain Eukaryota; kingdom Metazoa; phylum Arthropoda; class Arachnida; order Ixodida; family Ixodidae; genus Dermacentor; species Dermacentor andersoni. Next base: position 122,455,715 of record NC_092823.1, on the reverse strand, counting down.
ACCAGGTATCACGCCAAGAGCACATTACCTGAGCTGGGACCCCGATACAACGCTGCCAGTGATCAGTTGGAGCACACACGAATCGCCCATGTAATAAGGATTCGACGTGCGTTTGCATACATTACGAATGCGACCAACCATTACGGAAGTACGCTTAGCCACTGACCGCAATGAGGTTGTTACGAGATGAGCCGGCAGTTCTCTGGGACATCTTTAGGCCTACACGCTGCGTTCTCGTGAGCATTTTCAAATGGGGGTCGCAAACGTGTGTTAAGAAACAAACGAAGGAAGGTTCAGAGCCCACAGTGGACGCAGTGCGTTTTTTTTAAACTTGAGTGCCCAGAAATAGAAACGACGTTGTTGCGCTACGGCACCGTCCAAGCGGTTGTGATTTTAAGCTCTGAACGAAGTTAAAACGGCACCTATAGAGAAAAATAGTTTAACAAGCTTTCAAGTGCAATGGAATCCTAAATACAGTTACAAAATTAAAGCCAAATGCTGGTTTGAAGACGAACCTCTCTTTTTTTTTGGTTTCGCAAATAACTCACATTGCGTTACAGCGCTGCCAATAGCAAATAGGCTGGGAACATTGACAATAAAACTTTAAAGTTGGTTCAGAGTCTTATTGCGTATTCTGTGAAGTGCTCGTATACTTCCGAGCAGTTCTCATGCAAGAACATTTGTTGTTCTGCGTAAGAACATGGAGACATGGCTGCAATATATCAATTAACGCCTAGCGGCCGCCTTGAATTTTGTCGTTACTGTCACTTCATTTGTCGTCGCGCTCTTGAATGCTCATAAATGTTAGCTTTGGGCTCACTGCAGCCAATAATTCAACTTCACAAAAACACACTCTTTCACTGTGAGGTCGAACGAGCTCAATGCTAATCTAAATCTGCGGCCGGAGCTTTGTGGACATTCGCCTGGCTACCTTCATTTCCAAATAAATTTCGTAAGCGGGTGGCAACTATGCGTATAACAAAATATAGCACGAAAAGAAAGCCTGGCCATACCTGCTAAAGGGGAATGATGTCTTAGGTCATCGCATTCGCGAGAAATCACGCATACAGTGCGCGGCCATACCTGCGTCGCTTGTGAAGTTTAATAGCATGCAGTGCAGCTGTGCGTTGGCTGTTCGTCGTAGCAAATTAAAAGTGCACGTAGTCATGATGCGAAAAATTAAATTATGGGGTTTTACGTGCCAGAACCGCTTTCTGATTATGAAGCACGCCGTAGGGGAGGACTCCGGAAATGTTGACCACCTGGGGTTCTTTAACGTGCACCTAAATCTAAGTACACGGGTGTTTTCGCATTTAGGCCCCATCGAAATGCAGCCGCCGTGGCCGGGATTCGATCCCGCGACCTCGTGCTCAGCAGCCCAACACCATAGCCACTAAGCAACCACGGCGGGTGTCGCGACGCGAAGAAGTGAACAAAGTGTAACGCCGCTTACCGCCGAGTCGACTTCTTTTTCAATGTGCAGTCAAGGTCTTAAAGAGCTTCGGCGCAGCACACTTTCTACGGCACTCACTTCACTCTGCACACTGCAGAGGGCGCTCATTCTTCACCGCAAGCACACTACCGCTGAGTAGACACGGCTGTGCGATGGCGAAAGCCGAAGTTTGAGGGCACTGTGGGTGGAGGCGTATAGGGCCCCTCGGGAATCGGTTTCTTCACGCTGAAACCTGAAAAGATAAAGAAAAATATCCTCGTTTTTGCAAATAATAAATTACGGTATTAATGTTTCCACACGATTAGAGCTATCAAGCCACATAACAACAGAAACCGGATAGCTAATCGCATAAAGCTAGGAATAAAATGACTTGTGGATAGCAAACTCAGGCGACCCTTCACAGACGGTGCCGCTGACTTATGGATTCTTGCTCATATACGCCGAAGTTGCATGCTAGGTAAAGTGCCAAGCAAATCGATCGAGCATGCTATAAAAGATGCCACCTTAAGCAATCACCGCTTCAGGTTCCCGTTGACAAATATGTGCCAGCAGTGAACAGATTCCGCGTAACCGTAGTGAACCCTCTAAGTCTGCTGTGGCACAGCATTAGGGGTCCCTTTTGGCTCACACTTGTCGAATAGCGGCCGCTTCTTTTTTCTCAACTTTGGTGCACACATTTGCCTATCTTTTTTCCGTTTTCGGATGTATGAGACGAACCAGTGCACACGTTAAGTTTACGTATAACAAGTAAATTTTTCCCCATTATAGGAGTATCAGAGGCACATACGACCTACAACTGAGGCTTCAAATATCAGGCTACGCACACCAGTGCGAACATTGAAGTATGTTTTCTGTTCCTGCTATATGTCATTGTTTATATATTCTTTACTGCAATGATTTTTTGCTGTGCTTTTTGCAGTTGTTATTGTCATTCTCTTTTTCTTTTGCCCCTTCTGCTAGGACCCATCTAGGGTCTGCAGTATGCTGTAAATAATAATAATAAAAATAACTGTCACACCTAAAATCACGCATTTGCGTACGAGGACTACGGCCAAGTGATAAAAAAAGTCGAGAATACGCACAATACAACTCCTTAAGGTATTGTGAAACAACTTCGTTATGACTAGCAGCTGATTAACTTGACAAAAAATTTCACGATATGAGTGCACTGTCTATACCGGTAAACAGACGGCGTACGGCGAAACTAGCAAGAGCCGATAATTTCCCCCATGTTGCACTCGGCGAGTTCATAAAGTGTTCGAGTAGGCACCGTGAGGGACGAGCCTGAAGTTTACTATTATTAAAAGTTGGAGCGTAATAAACATAGAGGACGTAGAAAAGGAACACACACCATACGCGCTCGAACACACACCTACGTCCTGCGAGTTTATAGCGCCTTAAGTTAATTCTAACAATGTATTACCATCTATCCCACCTATCCATCCTGCGGAAGTTGATTATTTTCAAATTCTTTCTCTTTCTTTATTTTCAGGCCCGCAGCATTCCTGGACTAGGGACGCCGCCCACCTCGGACGATTCCACCGTCAGCTCATTTCTATAAATAAAGTTCTCTCCTCCTCCTTGTGCTTCGGGACTTGTGGACGTTACGTGAACAAAGCAAAAGGAAGATAAGGCTAACCGAGGGCAGATGGCCCGGACGCTCGTGAGCTCGGGGCTAACAGAGAAAAAAGATCGAAGAAGCAGGATTGCTTGGCGGAACGTGCGGGTGAGCTCGAACTCGGAGGCCAAGAGACTTGCAGAACAAGTGGCACGTGCTGTGCTTGCTTTCCTATGCGGCAAAAATGAAGGTGCCGGTATTTGGAGGTGGCGTGCTGGGCTGTGATAGTGTAAACATTGCAATCATCCACAGCCTGAAGAGAGCGCTTGGAAATGGCGTCTCGACAGCCTGCTGGTCACGTATGCAGAAGCAGTACGTAAAAACACGCCAGTAAAATGCCTCCAAAGCGTGCACTCGGTGTCGAGGGCACCCAGAACCCCCCGAAAATAAGTGTCGCGCGCAGGAGGGGCGTCTTCGCTACTCAACGAAATGTGGTTCAGACCGCGAATGCATTTATACAATGTATGCATACAATTTTATAATAGTATTTGAATTACGTACAGCCCCATAATTCAATTAAAGTTGAAGGCTTCTGCCACGATGAGATGTGCCATGAGAGGCAACGATAACGCTCAACACTCTCAGAGGTTATGAACAATGACGCACAACAACGCCTCCAGTAAACACGTCTCCGTGCACGTTCTGTGGACTGAGCAGATAAACAGCAGTGGTGCACGCAAGGTAACGTTTTGACATCAACTCGCCAATTTCGGATTGGACTAAACGCCCAAGAAATTGCATATTTGCCGCCACCATCACTGCTTATTATCGTCAGTCAAAGCAAACAGCACACATAGCTTCGCTTACATTGATTCTCACAGTGCGTGGGATACGCCGATTTCATTGAACGTCGCGTGCTCTGGACGTTTTGTTCGGTTTTTGGCATTAGCCTCCAGCTTACCGGTCGCGTTCAGCTAATGTATGGAGCGTGCCCATCTCTTTGTTCTTTCCCTTACTTGCGCGAGATAATTTTTTTATTTACGCACTTCTCTCATGCGTCCTTTCTCTCCTTACGACACAGAAGCACACGTGACAAACATCCACATCATCACAGGCGTTGTCTAATAGGGAGAATAGGGAGAAAGTAGGGAGAATAGGGATAATTTCGGAGCGCATGCAAGTATTGGAGTACAACGTCCTTCGAATGTCGAATCATATAACAGATATTTTCCTATTTCTAAACAAACTAAAACACAGAAATATTGTTGAGGTCCTACGAAAAATAAAAACCAAGGCTCATTCACAAAACCTCATATACGCAATGACATTGATAACTGAACGTCCGGCCAATCGGGGGCTGGTAAATTAGAAAGAACTGGACGGTGATCTTTTCGGTGCACGGTCACAACGAAAGGGGTGAAGCACAGAAATGGCATTTCATCGGGTGCACGTAGAAAGATTTGTTCGTTGACGGATCAAATTGTAATATTATGCAGCAGTGAACATCAATTTCAACATCAAGTTCGTAAGCTCCCTATGAACAAGAATTCGTATTGAATGTCTGAACATTACTAAGCAGAAGTAAGCTATGCTATGCTTTTCCGTAGGAACTGGTCCCTCTGCTCAGCAACCGTTATTCCCCTATAGCAGAATTGTTAAGAACAGCTACCACTTCGACCTGTCTTTCTCTCTGCAAGTTTCAATCATCGCTCTAAATGTCGAACAGAAAGGAATGTTCCACAACCTTGAATAGTCAGTTCTTAAATCGAATACGAGTAAAATAGCACAGGCGCCGTTCGATAAGTAGCCTCAACTGCAAGTAATCGCACACCCCCCGTTTCGAGTCGGCGCCTGCTGGTGAATACGGAAATCAGTTACTGTCTTACTGTGCGCACCCTGCAAAGACGCGACTGGCAGGTTGCCTTCAGTTTTAAGTTTGCAATCCCAGTTCGACATTGTTATTGTTGTTTCAAACGTTTATTAGGCAAAAAAGAAGCCAGAGGCCTCTTGCCAGTACATCAGGCCTCTTAGAAAGAGTGAAGGGAAAATGGTTATGGTGGTTTATGTGACGAGAATAACAGACAAAGAAAAGTAAGAGGGTGAAAGATCAAATGTAAAAGAGCGTCCCATACTCCTTCTGCTATCTGGGGTGGATGTGGCGGAATTAGGAGATCTTTAACCGACTGAGGTGTTAATTTAGCTGGGAGGGTGTCCACGAGAATGTATCGTTCCCTATGAAACTTGGGACAGACCCAAAATGATGCGTGTAGTATTCAATAATTTGCCCATGAAACAGTTGCCCAGATCTGGTAGATCATGAAGGAAAATCTGTCGTTTGGCAAGGGAAACGTCGGTAGGAGTCATGAGTTCCGTCAGGCAGAACCGCTGGGGGAGTGAATAATATCTGGGAAGGGGAGTATTATTACCAAGACAAGCTAAATACTCTCTTTGTTGGCTCTTAATAGCTCCACGGCGCTCATCTTCATCGTATTCAAAGCGCGAAGGGCATTGTGTACGTGAGCGAGCTAGGAGGGCACCCGCGGCCACAGGGTCACTGCAAGTTCACTCTTTCACCGACCTTAAAGAAAACGATTGCATTATAAAGGGAACTGGTGCCCTCAGCACGCGGCAACAACTTTCGCTAAGGGAATTGTTGCACGACATGTACACTGTATGATGTGACTGCACACGACTTACGAGTGCCAAGTGGATTTGGTAATTATCGGCATAACATTTTACCTAGCCTCCTTCTCCTTGCTATTCATCTTTCCTCTCTCCCTGACCTTCACACCCATTCTGCTTCCGCCGAGTGCTGAAGTGTGCGTAGTTGATGTGCCATCAGCTACAGCTGGACAACTGCAGTCTGGCGAGGAGACAAACGTATTCGTTGCGTCTTCAATTCTAAGGCGAACAGCTTTCTGTCGCTCTTTCGTCCGCTTTCGTGGTGCTTGGCGGCCGGCCTTTCTCCGCCGATGCAGAGGTGCCGATGAATAAGCGCGCACTCGTTCTCTCGCGCAAGTGATTTGCAGGGCGCAGTTCATCCCTGGAACATGAACTAGCTCGTTCAGATGCACTTGCTGTCGAATAAATTTGCAGCGTCTTAAGGTTCAGACGCTGCTCTCAATGGCGGTGATGCGTCGCGTTTTCACACCACCTCGGTTGAAGAACGCCTATAGATTGTAAAATAATTTACGCCCTTAAAAGCGAGAAAGGGTGTGAATGCGCCTATAACTCACACCCTTCAGTTGTCCGTTACATAAATCACAGCATAAGGGTAAACACGGGGAAGGTGGCAGATGGAAATTCAAGACGACGAGCAAAATGAGAGCAAGGCGAAAGCAGGAGCCAACGCTCCGCCTTGAAGAAGACGAGTCCACTTGTCGAAACGTTGGCTCCTGCTTTCCCTTTGTTCTCGTTTTGCTCAACAGCGCAAGGGTGTGAGTTATAGACACATTTACACCCTTTTTCGCTTTTAAGGGTGGCAATTATTGTACAGTGCATGCGCTGAAGACCACTGCGCCTGTCTTTTTGAGACGCACTCCGTTTCGGCTGGCCGGCTCACCGCAGCTTTGCTTACGCCGACCCTTACAGCGCGGCTGACCTAAATGGTCTTAAAGCAATTGGTCGCGGAAGTATTTTGGCCTCCGTGGAGTAAACGAGCAGATAATAAATCTCAGGCGATAAACCGATAGTTATGGCACCGTGGTCACGCTGCCATGATTTCAATTTGTCGTCAAGCCGTCTTTGTCGTGCTGCCATCGCCGTCAAGCAGTCTTTGTTGTGCTGCCTTCGTGTTCCTGCCACAATCATTTCTATTGTTGTGATTTCAGTGTCACACAATTGTAGGCATTCCATTGTCGTCGTCCTCATGCTATCAGACATGTCCAGGACAAATTCTTCCGCCTTCATTACAAACTGTTATCGACGCCAGAAAATGCACCGGAAGTATTGCTAGTTCGTCCTTTTGATTTCTGCTTTACGCATTAGTTATTTCCTTACCTTGACAATCATCTTCGATTGTTTCTGCAGAAATCTTTTATTGAATAATGACAACCTTACACAACCGTAATTGGTGTTTGCATGCTCGCTGACCGATTAGATGTCGTTAACTGCAACAGGCCGCTCAGCGCAACCTCAACATTTCTTCGTAGCACGCGATACAAAGCCTGCGTCGGTATACCTGACTACACGTAGAAAGAAAGTGCGGTTAACAGATGCCGAGTGCCTTATTTAGTGAAAGTACGACAGATAAAAAATCCGCGCACAGCAGGCACAAGGGATTCGCCCTCCAATCTCGTCGTACTGCCTACATGATTGGATTGCGCACAGGCACTGCACTTCGTCTGGCTTTGTGAAATACCGGAACAAACGACATTTCTTCAGTTCATGTTTTTTTTTTTTTTTTTTGCTTTCAGGGGTTCATTCAGGCTCGCTCCTGGCTTCGACCATCCAGTATAACTTTTCCGCACTGGGTGTCCGGGAGAAAACTTCACGATGCGTTCCACTGGAATTTCCTGGAGCAGATAAAACACGGACAGTATTCCCAAAGCATTCTAGGTATAAAACAGCTTGAACTAGTACTGCTGTCATTGTATGTACAAACAAAAAGAGCTAGGTTTGGTCGAGATGTTTGCCTTACCTATCGGAACGTGCCTCTGTACATGCTTATGGCCAGTTTCTCTACGTGCGCGTGCGCGTATGTATGTATGTACGTATGTATGTATGTATGTATGTATGTATGTATGTATGTATGTATGTATGTATGTATGTATGTATGTATGTAAAATTGACGGCGTCTCAGCTATGTGCAAAATAACACAAGCATGTTGACTACTTCATTGCTTTAAACGTTTTCCCATCGTAAAGAATTGGCATTTTTTGTCGTGTCACTCGCTTTTGTTCTCCGTCCTCCTAGTTTTGACCCCGCATATAAGTAACATTCCTATTGAGTATAAAATTATTCAGTCTTGTAGATTCTATAGGCTCCGTCGATTAGCCAGACCTTGCTACCACAGGAAGGAAAAGTCTAAAACGTAAAGTTTGCTGAATACCGTGGAAAGTACACGGCAAACCAATCTCCTGGAAATGTGGAAGCTGTCAGACTGAAAAGGAAAAGCAGAGGGCATCATGCAGATCCCACGCACCGTGGGAATCGATATTAGCGAAGTTTTCTGTGTTTCCGTTGATTGAAGATAGCTGGAGGTGACGTTGGCGGCACGCGAGAGTCTTGAGGTGATGGTAAGCCTCACGATGAGTGCACCGCTTGTGTTTGTCCACGTGGTAAACAGGACACACAGTGAGGCGTGTTTGCTAAAGGTGTCGTAGTGCGCCATTTTTCGTAGCCTGCGGGAAGCTTAGCACTGGCATGGCCACACTTGGCGTATCGCAGCGCGGCTAAAGTGTTTATTTGCTGGACGGCTGCTTGCGTAATGTCGTGTTGACGCTGTTGTGTTTTAGTGGGGCTTTGCGCCTGCACTACGTGTGCTAGTTGTTCGTGTGGACAAACTTTCAGGATGTTGATTTTTCTTTTCAGAAATAGAAAAAAGGTTCCGTACCATTTCTTCGCAAACATCGCCATGTCTAGAAGTAGCGTTTACTTCAGTTGAAGAGACAGCAAACAAGACAGCGCCTTTCCTCGCTCCCGCGCTCTTCCCATCCATGTCAGCTGACACAAGGGACGAGCGGCAAGGCTTACTCACTCGTTTCGTGATTGCTTTGGCTCTACACATTCTCTGTCTTCTTTTACTATTCCAGCTACATTTTCTTCGAACTAATCAGCGGGAGTACAAAATTTTGCTCATGCTCAGTAGTCTAAAGAGGAGAAAGCCAGAATGGTAGAAAGCAGGCAGCTTGCCTTTAGGTAAGCCATCTTTTTTCAAGCTGAATCGCTTACCTTTAGGCAGCTGATTGGACTTCGGCAATATTTTTGCGGCGGGCTCACGCGTAATCGCAGTAGTCCAGAGGGTACTGGCGAGATCCAGGGTAGCAATCTGGACGCTCGTTTGGGCGACCTCCCTGCCTTTCCTCTGTTTGCTCCCTCTCTCTCTCTCTCCAGAGAGTTCCAAAGGGCATCATGACCATGGCCAGGCAGCTCCAGAGGCTATTGTGGCGAGACCCAGAGGGCTGGCGTTGGAAAGTTCTCATAGCCCCCAAGCGAGGCATGATTTCTGGCATAGCCTTTCCTCTCAACCCGCGCTCCTTCTATGTAGCTCATAAACATTCTAACTGCAGACGTGGCATGCAAGACAGCAGCATCAGCAGCAGGGTAAACGTTCAAGAGGCAAAGAGAGATTCGCTTAAAGAAAATTTCATCACCTGAGAGTAACACCACGCTTTCATTTGTAACTGCGTGCTGAACTGTCGGTGCATGACAGTTTTCTCTTCCGTTACGTGGAAAGTTCGTACGAAGAGCTAACGTTCACTGCCGACATTCGCAAAAAAATTCTTGCGTAACAGCGTCTCTAGAATAGCTAGATTTTAAACATCCACCATAAGTATAGGCGTCGGCATAAAAAAGAGGCCATCGCTGCAGCTTTCATGCTCCCGCTGATGAAAGTGTAACAACTGATAAATATGTGACAACTGTATTCTGATGCCACTCCGTTTCCCCTTCATCACATACCAGCGCTATATATTATAAGCCTGCGTTTCCTTTGAATCAACTCGCCATGAACGGTGCATGATGAGAGATACCTATCACCCCGGCGAAAGAATCGCTACATGATACCAGCCCAATGTTCTTTTAAACGCAACTGTAGTTTTCTAATACTTGTCCAGGGCCACAAAAATCTAATTATTTTTTCTTTACACGCTTCCTCAGTATTTCGAGTGACGCTACATTTTCGTTATCACCCAGATCATCCGACCATGAGTAGGAGGGGGTGGTAAGAAAGTAATAGAATAGAACAACATGTTACGAACCCAGATTAGCGGCGAAGTCACATGGTACCAGCCCTGACTAAGAAAACGCAGCCTCTCAGCAGGAGCAGGCTGTGATAGCAGTTACTGTATGCATAACATCACGAGGATCTTTTTCTTTTTTTGGTTGTGATAAACTTTGTTCGTTTCGCCTGAGTCACCTCGAACACCTCCACTTTAGTCCTTCATGATAAATACGAAAATTGACGCTGAAGTTCCGACAACCTGTTTTTCGTCGTTATTTCTTCACTTAAAGTGGTCCTGACATCTCCTTCTGAGCCAATCATTTCCTTGAATAGACGGGGCAAGACCTTTAAGCCATTCAGGAACTTCTCTAATGAACGCATCCTGGCCAAAAAGCACTGATGTTAGATTTTCTCTGGGTCGACGACCCGCCGTGGTTGCTCAGTGGCTATGGTGTTGGACTGCTAAGCACGAGGTCGCGGGATCGAATCCCGGCAGCGGCTGCCGCATTTCGATGGGGGCGAAATGCCAAAACACCCGTGTGCTTAGATTTAGGCGCACGTTAATGAACCCCAGGTAGTACAAATTTCCGGAGTCCTCAACTACCATAAGCTGGGATACATAGCAGCGTGCCTCATAATCCACTACGGCGTGCCTCATAATCAGATTGTGGTTTTGGCACGTAAAACCCTATAATTTAATTTTTTTTTCTCTGAGTCGTCATCTATGAGGACCCCGAATTCGGGCGTTATTACAAGGACGACATGAACAGTGTACTCCAGGGCATCACGGAAAGAGGTTACCACGCCCATGTGACCAAGGGAAGTTGGGCGAGGCGTCGGAACTGCAGGAAGACAGAAGTCGTACAAACATTCATCTCAGAGAACGTCATATATCGGTGGTAGGGTCACCGAATTCTCCCCTTATTTTTATCTAGACAGAGAGCGATGCCTCTGGAGTTGTGGGCCACCATCACATTTATTAACGGCACCACCGTGAGAGGTCGTTATTTATCAAAATTACAGGAGAACAATGGGAAGCTGCATGATTCCGTGGAAATCAGCCCTATATATATATAGCTGGGGTCTAAGAATTGTTTGAAAGGAATATTGCAGGGTGAAAAAGTCGACGTCCACGTAATTGGTTGCCAAATACAGGGGAAACATTGGTGCTGCTTTTATGACATTGGGAGGAGAGTCGGTACGGGAGCAGAAAAAAAAAGGATTAATGACTGTCTGGAACACGAAGAAGACCAGACGCGAGGGTTCTGCAGTCTCAGTGCGGTTCTTCATTCATTCTACCATGACGTCACTCGATCATCTTGAAGATGTGTGTGTAGTTTCTGTCTCATGCCCCGTCTTCTCGCAGAGCGGCTTCTCCCGAACAGGCTTGCTTGCCCTGTTTATTCTCCTTCAGATACTTATCATGATCAGCACCAATATTGTCATCATGAGCCGAATAAAGACACAAGTTCTTGCCGGAGATCTCAGTCTACCCTCTGAAGCTGTTGTTGATCATGTTATTGCTATGTTTATGACGACAAAATTATAATGATGGTGGAGGTGATGTCAGTGTTGTTGTTTATTTCTTCTCGTTGAGGTCACTGTTGTTGTTCCTCGAATGCTTTGAGCTTGAGACACTGTGCCAGCACAGGGCCGCTCATTTTAAAATTAAGTTCCACGGACTGGGAAACCCGTACCCAGCGCCAAAACGTGTGTGAACAATTGGCGGATATTTTGTAACACTTTCTACCCTGACCGTATGGATGCTTATTTCGTTAAACGTCTTCACTGATAAAACGTGTACTAAGTCAAGATCGGTGCAATTAAATGTTTTCTACAAGAAAAGCGATAAAGAAAAAAAAACATCTGCGGACCCAACACATATGGGGGAATCACTTATTAGCCAAGCTTCCTTCGATGCTCACTGAATTGTTGCATCTTCTTCTCGGCTTCTATGTTGCTCGGCGCTCTTCACGCAATGCAGGCTCTCGTCCCACTCTGTTCATTTCACTTCCTCCTCCAAACGCGTCTGCTTTTGATGCCACACTTCTTTCCTTCTCTGCAGCTGACTTGTACAATTTTTCTGCTGCCCACTTCTTCACTCCTTGTCTCTTATTCTGGATGACTGTTTGGGCACACATCCATCCTGGGGGGCTGACCAAGAATGTTCACGTACCATGTGCTGACATGGTGTCCCGTGCAACACGTCTACTCGGAAACACAAGCAGTGGCACAAGCAAAATTTCAAATGTGCCGTGGCCCACTTCATCAAACGTGACCATACGAGAAATGCCACTCGGGATCTTTTTTGACTGCCACGCATTCCTTGCCTTCTCCAAAGGCTCAACAAAGGCACATTGTGGAGAAATCAGCAGTAAAAATAAATACATAAAAATCTAAAGCAAGGAGAGTCGGAGGCAAGCGGGCATTGAGCGGGGAGCGTTAAGCTACAGAGTAGTGAAGAAGTCGACAACAAAAAATTTAAGTCGGCTACAGAGAACTCAAGAATAAGCCCGCAACAGAAGCAGCCCAGTGTGAACAAAGAAGTTAAGTGAACAAAAAATTATAGGATACCAGTATAAAACTTTTACGACCACAAGCCTGGTGTGGCGCCCTTCCCTCTGTGCCTGATCTGTGAAGAAGATCAGACAATGAATCAATTTTTCTTGTTGTGTCGCCGTATTAATTTTCTAACACCAATTGGTTTATATTTTGCCATTCTGGAACATTCTTTCTCTAAGAGCCTCCTAAGTTGGAAAGTGAAATGGGTTGTTTGCTGAGCCCTGGAGGATATTTATGTTGCTTCAGGGTAACTTTCTTAAATTCTTCATACATCGTTTTTGTTGATGTGCTCATGAACATTTTTACTGATTTTATTGATAACAGCAATTTTCCACTACCATCCGAATCTTGACCAATACCCCTCAGTGGGCTTGCGTTAGCTTTGAAAGAAAAAACTAAACGATAACAAGTTGACAGCATTCATGAACCCAATAACATTAACTACATAGAAAGGAAGAAGGAGAACTGAAGTGACGACACTTCAACAAAAGTGAAAGAAACCTTCGCTTATCACTGATTCTCGCATATGCGTGAGAACCGCCGATCTTTTTCCTTCCTAATTGAAGCTTTCTTCACCTACGCCCAGAAACGTTTGCGTGCACGGATGCGGTTGCTATGTCAGAGTAAACCATTGCGGACAGGAGGCGTACTGAAATACAAAGTGATAAGCAGCCACTGCACTCAGCCTTATTTCCTACTGAAACACGCAAATAACGCATTGAACACGGGGGCAGGATAATGTAGGTAGATGTGCCATCAGCAAAAACTGCAGCACGAACAAGTCAAATCCAGTTAGAGAGATTCTTCGCGTTCTCGTGTACATTGCCATCATCGCGATGACCGTAAATCTGGCTCCGAAGCACAACACTGGAACTCTACAGCTTGTTGCGAAAACAGCTGCAAAACTATTGGGTGCCGTAGCCTGCAGTACTGAATCACGCAAGAATAGTGGTGGTGGTAACAATTTTTTTTTTAAATCCGACAAATTGGTGCCCCCGAGGAGGTCCAGAGATCCGGTCTACTCGCCGCCTGAAATAGCGTGGCAACTTTTTTTTTATTGCAATAGTAAGTGGCACTCAGTAATTGCACTGGTTTGTTAAACCTCTTGTATGAAGCCTGATGCATGTCATTCGAGCCTCCCAGACTCGTAATTACGCAAAGTTTTGCTTGCGATAGCACATTTTATAAAATGATAGCAGGAGTCCACGACATTTTGTGTGGCAACTTGTCATATATATCTTGCAAAATTACTAAAAGGATTGCTGGAACAACTGACAAGGTTTCTAGAGAAAGTAGCAGCAAGCCCCATGCATAAATGTAAATGTAAACACGAAATTATTCTAGGTTTTAGGATCAACAGCGTAAACATATTATACGCCGTCCACAAACGAGAGATGGGCTTCATTGACTGAGCATTCCCTGGGAAAATAGCGTACAAAGCTTCTTTTTTTCTTATTTTACGAGAAATATCTGTGCCCGCCTCAGATAAATATGGATAGTTCTCATATTCCATGTGGTCTATTTGTCGCAAAAAGAGTAACGCGAAACTTCTATGAACACCTAGGTGAATTCAGAATGAGTCACGCGCTAGTGTTCGCCGTCATCTTAGTGGCCAGATATAATTGCTGTTCGAGTACTTTATTTGAACTCCAAATAGCTAGAACATATTACACAGGAAGCGCGAACTGTAGCAAATAGCATTACAATAAAGGAAGACGACCGCAGTAAAGTTGCCCTCAGATTATACTGGCCTAAACGAAAATCATTTGACCTACGGAAGTGTCAGCGGTAATGTGTTTTCTTTCACAAGCAAGGCTACGCAAATGCACAGAAACTAACGGTAAAACATTTATCACTTTGCAAGAACACAAACACGAAATAAATAAAACGGGATAGCGGAGCCGGAATTTTGGGTGGATATCACGAAAATACTTTTCCATCCTTTCCTGCACGTTGTCTCCAAGCAGAAAGGCATCAGCGGGCTCCCCAACATTGGACCTTCCCACTTCCGCAAATCTATTTCCTGGAGTGCTTAGCGCAGCCAAGCTGAACTTCGTTCGCTGGACCATATAATAAAAAGTGTAGGTGAGAAACTTTGCCCTGCCTTGCTATCTTCCCTCCAACGGAGCCAAATGGTCTGTAACATCAGTGCTTCGCCTGTGCCCTCATTCTTCATTTATTTTTATATTTATTTTTACTGCGCACGGTCTTGGCAGTGATGTCTTTAAGGTCATGGTCCATTCCCTGTGACAGGGAAAAATGTCAGCGGACTTCAGCTATCGCTGATGCTCTCAACTCACACACTGCGAGAGCAGCTTGACTTCCAGTAGACGCCCGCTAACTTCGCAAGAACTACTTCGTCTGCACGGTTCGCTAAACGTCATCCTTGTCCACTATAGTATTGTCTGTTGTGGCCTCCTAGATGCATGCACAGAATTCACCGCTCTCACTCCCTGCTTGTGAGGCGCGAAACCACGCGCAAGTTGTAAAGCGCTGAAATTGCGCTACAACGCAGTCGTTAAACCGTCCAGCTCACAGGTGCACATTACAGCAGGCTCTTCAGTAATTTAGAGCGTTTCTTTTTAGTTGAGTTCAGCAGCTTATAAAAATGAGCTTGAACTATTTCGATTCGACCGCGTCCTTCATAAAGCACGAGTAATTTATTTGAATGAAGATATTCTCAAATACTCAGATGCCAACTACTGCAGAAACAGTATATTGTTCAATGATCACAGGATGATAGCGTGTAGTGTGCTGATATTGCGTGTAGCAATATGCATTGGCGCAAGCGAAAACGTTCCGGTTATAGCACACGTCTCGTACGCAGCCTTAAACTGTTTATCTAAAAGAAAGATAGCAACAAAACTACACTTTATTTTTTTGTTGATTAGAAACGAGCCAATCAATCAAGTATCCTATAAAGCGTCGTTGACACGATGTCGTCGCCTGGACGAGATTTGCCCTACGATCACCGACAAACCGCCGCCATGACAACGGAGCATGAACGCGAGCCAAAGGAGCGTCGTAAAAGATGAAAGCTAAGCATTTGGTGACTTCTGTTGTTATCCCTTGCGCAGCCGCTTGGAGTCCGCCGGCAGCTGCTGCTTCTGTCCGTGCAAACAGAACGGAAGTCGCTGTCTTTGCCCATGGTCTCCTGTGCTCCACGGTAAACAAGATTGTTCAGTCAGCGTCCGCGGAAGACTCGGCTGAGGGCAGCAATGTACAAATGCGAAGGCCCATGCTGTCAGATGCCCACGGCATGTTTACGCCGTTGTCTATTTGCGTCATCTGCAGACATCTCCGAATGAGTGTCGGCCCTTTCCGGAAGAGTTCTGCAAGTGCGTTCTCAGAAGGCGTGAAGTTGCGGTGTATACGGAAACGTCTATTGCTACAGAATCAGCAGACGAAATGAACGCAGAGGAAATGGTATTGGGCGTGAAAGAAAATAAATATCGGGTGTTTGGCAAGAGACCCAGTTCCACTGGCGGCCTGCTCTCCATGAAGAAAGTTACTGCTCTAGAATTGTTGTCCTAGGGCCATATGCCATTCAATCACAATGCCAGGCATATTGTTAGCGAGTTCGGTCGGTCAACCGCAAAAAGCATTCACGAACTGAAAAAAAAAGAGCATTGCTCAGTATTGTTCGTTTTAATAATAGGGAAATAAGAAAAAACTCAAGTTGTGGTCATCGGTAAAGGTCGTGGGCTTGTCGAGGCAAAATGCAAGAAAAAGAAACGAGTTTACGCTCTTAGTGTGCCTAGACCATAGTGAACATAAGACGATGCCCCAAAATTCGTAAATATATCTTTATCTGTTCTTTTTTCTTTTCGCACGGGTTGCCATACTGGCCATTTTCGAAATTATTCTCTTACAAGCCACACACTCGTTTCGTCAATACTGAAATATACATCCGTCAAGCACATCCCATCGACCCACTAGAATCGCTTCACATTCACGTCACAAGATTAAGTCACTTTTTATTTTCGCACCAGCTAGTGCTGAGTAAATGAAATGACCGGCTAATTATTATACGGGATTTAATCGTACCACCTGCACAGAAAGGGTGAGAAGCATTGGTTACTTTCGTAACACTTCCATTTATTATTATCATTTAAGAAAGGGCTACATTCGGGGAGTAATTCAGGTGTGACCCGATATTATTAAATCTCGTTCAGGGAAGAACAATGGGCAATTATGTTGTTTTACCCGAAAACAAAGGACGCTAACGACATGTTACCTATATGTATGCTTAGGGCCACCCACCCGTCTTACCATTTCCACACGGCAGCATACGTCACCGCCGCGCATCCTTTGTTTGTCCTGGAAGCATGTCTAAACAGCTCCTGGTGTCAACAAGTTTGTGTTCGTTTACGCGGTTGTTTCCATGGCTCCAAGGAGGAATGATAAATAAAATTTCTGCCGCGTGGGATATCAACATTTTCCGAGAACACATGAGACGACCTTACAAACAAGCTATGGTGCTTCCTTTGCTCTTTCAAAAAAAAAAAAAAGATATTAAAGAACTCTGCTTGGAGAACAGTGGAATGTAAAGAAATAAAAGGGCATTTTGCTGCCCCCTATGAGGATACGGCAGATACATCCCTCGCACTGAAAACAAGCCTGTTGGTATTGACTCAGGTGAATTCCAGTAAGTGATAAAAAAATAAAGCACGTACGCGAGTGAAATATCTCACCGTCTGTACACTCTTAATCTTGATTCACACAGGTCTTACTATGGAAGCGGAACATATTTGCAGAAATGTACCAGTTTCTTAGAAGAACCTAATAGGAACTTACGGGGAACAAATAGACTCAAACGTAAGCTCTTCGTTTGCTTGAGCATCTTACGGGTGTTACGGTATATACCGTCTCAATAATTTCCCACTATAATTTCATTTCGCGGAAGAATATCGCAAAAAGGTTTTTTTTTTTTTTGCTTAGTGGAACTTGTTTGAAACAGAACTGAAATTTTAGTTATAGAAAGAAATGTAGCCTGCTCACTTCAAGGTATGCTTTGTACAAGTATGAAGCTAAACTGTACTAGCCAGCTACGCTTTTGAAATAGCCAACCCGACGTTTACGACACCCCACACACAAATGGCTGAAACATTTTCTTTGAGTTTTTATAGCTAGCTTCTCTTGTGCTTTTTTTTTCCTGTAGAAAGCGCTCTGACGACGCCGGCGTTGTCAGCTTTATAATCTACCATTTTCGAGTTTTCCGCTGTTGTCTTCTTTCCTAGACGATGCTTTCTCAGCCGAAGTGAAATATGTCCACACGAGTTGACAGTTTTTCCGAGAGATTGACCTTAGTGTGTCGAAAAAAAAAGAATCTTTCGAACGCTCTCGGTGACGCAGGCATGCCAGAAAACGCGCATATCACGCCTTCCTTTCTTTCGTATCTTCACTGTGAATCCGGATATATAGTAGAGACGTTAAAAGCAAGTAATAAGTAATGGAAAACTCGGGCATTATTTTGCGACTGGTGACGGTGAAATGTGCGGACAAGTATCACGAGAAATATATTTTAAAAAATAATGTTGCGAACAGCCTTTTTATCCTGAATGCGCTCGACGGTACAAATGTACAAATAGAGAGGCGGGATCAACGGTGCAATAACATCACGAAATTGGCACCCTACGAGGGCCTATGTTCCCCCCTGTAAAATAGCATATAGTGGTATAAGAAAACACTTTAGAGCAACACCTAAAAAAGTCCAATAGAAAAAGAAACGAAAGAAAGACAACGGATAGCCTAGCATTGCCAGTTTAAGAAAATATCTGGCATCGAACACAAGAACACAAGCAAGACTAAACGCCGTCGTTCTCAATCGCCCATCGTTCCGGACGTCTCGAACCAATCTATAAGAAAAAAAAAATGTTTTGCTAGTGTTGACGAAGTGAACGATTTTGTTGCTCTTGCAGTTATCGTAGTTAGGTATCCACTATCAATGCTTTCGCTGCCCACCGAAAGTTAGCACTCGTAAAAAGAGAGGGAAACATTCAATGCAAAATGAACAAGTAAGACAAACCCTGCGGCGCGTCCCACGTGGTGCCTACATTCGATGTATTATTTGACTATTCGGCGAATAAAGCAGCAAGCCGTCATGTTTGTCTTTCCGGTGGGCAGTTGTCCCCGTGAAATGGTGCAGTCGTGGGACGTGATGGCTGGGCTCCTTAGCTCACCAGTGCACGCTTTTCGCAATGCAATAAGGCCGGGACGTGTCACACACCAAGTGTTGTGCTGTGACGTGGTCACCACACGTCGCAGGTGCCACAGGCTGGGCCCGTTGGTTTGTCAAGACATTGAGCTGCCAACGAACACGTGACTTCCCCGCCGGTACGCAGACGGGCTCTTATGAAGGCGGAGGCAGACGTGCCGCTAACGCCTGCGTGCGCCTTCAGTAGTGAGGCAAAATAAAACCCCCAAAAAATAATGTGCAGTCCATGGACTTGTCGCAGCTCCATCCTTGTGGCTTCGAACGTCATCGAAGTTTTCTCTAGCGACATTCTCGGAGCCCATCGGGCAAAAAAACTTGTTCACTAAAAACAAAAAAAAAAACAAAAAAAAAACCTGCTCATGAAGACTTACTCTGCTGGTATTCCGTTTGTTTCGCAGCATTCTATTAATTTTCTGGCGCTCGGCACTTTATTCAAAGAGCAAGAAAGGCAAATCTGACAATCAAATCGAAAATAGCTCCATTTTCTAACGCAATAAACAAATTCAAGCTCTCATTCATAAAGGTGTTCCTTAAAAAACATATAAAATGAGTGTTGCAACATGCTTAACACTTTTTTTTTTAATGTTAACCGGCTTTTTCTAAACTTTAGACCTGTGCTGAATTATAAGATTGCTGACCATGTAAAGTGGCGTAGTTGTGGTGTGTGCGTGAGAAGGGTGCTACTGCAAATGAAGGAACGGCGAACTGATGCTGTGGGCCTTTTTGCCCGCCTTCTGATATACAAGTCTTTGCTAACACTTCAAACAGAGTTCAGTTCACTTTCCAAGACATCACGATTATCAACTTTACAGAAGGTGTCACCACCAAGATATCGATTGCATTTTCCAAAATTTTTCGTGTGCTGAGAACTGCGTCTCACAGTGATATATTTGTGATAGCAGTACATTTACCCGTTCACACAATGAGCTATTAAAAATAAGTGCGATACAAACGAAAATAAAAAGAAAGTATAATAGCGGGTGCAGTGCTCTTTCACTATTAGTTCATAGCCAATCAATGAAAACTCACTGCACAAAACCCATGATTTCCTCGCTAATTAAATGACTGCGACGCAAGGCTTTCCTCAAGCGGTCTTTGCCTGAAACAATACGTGTAATCAAAAAATCCTTCATGCGAAGGTAACAACTAAAGCAAATTTCATTTTCTTACCAATATCTAGCGAGTTCGAATACTGACGTTGTTGAGGAAAACATTCCAGATTTTGATTTATAGTTTTCGCATGGCATGGCTATTTTTTGTGTTGCTGGCGAGAATCCTCCGTCATAACAAGTATTATGTAGCTTCTACAAAGCTCTGTAACAGATTCTATGGTGTTTGCAACGACATTTTCACGTAACGAAAAACCCATGTATCCACCGATGGCAGTGCGGTTCCTTCCTTAGCATACACACATGCAAATCACACGTTCGGTCGCCGCTATACCGAAAAAAAAAATGAAGAAAATCTTGGCGATACGAAAAACGTTGCTCATGTTCCAAATACATCATCATATGAAAATACAACACCCACCGAAAAAAATATGTAGTGTTCATTATTTTATGTCGGAAACGCGGAAGTATAAACAAACAGGCTGCGCGCTCCCAGTATTGCGGTTTGCAACAAAGCCCCTGGAACCGCAGATAGAGCAACTGCAATCTTAAGCCCCCCCCACCCCAACCCCTCCGCCCAACGTACGCCCATGCACACAATACTTTAGCAAAACAGAGTGGAGTAAAGTTCACTTCTTTTAAATGCCACTAATCCCTCGCGCCAGTGGCATTCTAAGCAGGTTCCTGTTTAATTCTCTCTAAGGCAAGGATTAGGCCGCGAAAAACTTTGGCCTACAGCTCTCATGGTAAGTACAGCTTCGCAGGGGTAATTTTTTACCGCTCACAGCAGCCATTTAGAGCAAGCAAACATCCATACATGCAACAACGTAAGTACCTAATTTTCCGAGGTTATTGCTCTTGAGTTCCTTGTGGCTGGGATTGGGCGTAATCTGTGTGTGTGCTTGGAATCGCTTTTTTACTGTGCAAACGAGAAGTCTCGGACAACAGTGGGCAAATTTCCTAAGCCTAACGCTTTTGTCTCGCCCAATCTCGAAGCTTCGCGAGCTATTAATATGGCTACACGTCACGCGCACGCCACCTGGTTCGCGATTTACTGTAAAATAACATCTCCAGGCCGTGCTTTTAAGCTAAGCCGTTGCACACGACATGTCAAAACTTTTCGCGAGCAGGTCATTATCCCTCCAGCGCGCAGAAATAATTCATTACCGTCCGAAACGAAAGCGTCGTGGTAACAAATGCTGAAGAGTGTTAGTTTGCCCGTAAACTTATTTCACTTTACGGAAAACTGAAAGACCACACGGCCTATGCGCAAGAGACCTGGTATCTTGTGACGGTGGCGGCGACTACAAGATGCCGAACTCTCATTGCAACAACTACACGTGTTGAGAATTCCTCAGCAACAGCAATCATTATATGGTTCGTTTCTTTGTTTTTCTTGCCCGTCTGCCGAAACGAAGGTTTTGCGCAACAACATTTCTAACGGATTGTGGTTGCAGAAAGCTTCCCAAGGTGGCGCTTCCAACGCTGCAGCAGCCGTCGACGTATGTGTTCCGCCATTCCATAATCTTGCAGAACGTTTACACACCGGCTAAACGGCAGATATTCACTTCTGTTTATACGGATGTCCTTGCATTGTTGACGTTTTTCTGGTGACCGTTGTTCACCGGCAAACAAATGTTAGAAAGGTGCAGGTCAGCGCATGACCCGCGTTGCTCTATTGTAACTTTCTCCAAAGTTGTCGCCCATTGTAAAAAGAAATGTCTTCGTCCGATCAGGTTCCACGCGCGCAGCGCATATTGGTGTACATTATGGAACTCAATCGAGCACCAGCAATTACGTTGGAATGTATGATAGGTAATGTACAAATAGTCTGCGCGTTTGAACTATCGATCACATCTCGATGATTGACTGTCCTGTTTTCCGGCATCGTGGCGCTTTCAGCGTTGCTCGTTTTTCTGGGTCCGAGCTGTTCAAATAAATAGCTAAATACTAACCTCACGTATTTGGCACTGCCTTCAGCCACGTGGTGTGATATCTGCATGTCAATACTGTGAATACTGGAAGGCGGTGGAATGAAACACTGCGGAGATATGACGTTGTCTCTTCACCGTCACGACAACGTGATATTTTGCTTAAACTAAGGGTGCTTGCAATACAATGAAGACTGCTTTACTAATAAGGCGACGAAAGAAAGCGTACTGTTTTTCATAGGCCAAGCAAACGAACATCGATCAAAGGTATCGGGTTGGCCGAACTGCTTGAATTTCACGATATAGAAGTAGCACAAGAAAATTACTGGCGGAAGAAGCAAGAGTACACTCAGGAACATGAACTCAAACCCAAATTTTGAACTAAGAGGCACTAGTCCTCATTAGCACACATGGCGATCAAATGGCGAATGTGGAAATTCCCTCACGACGAGAAAAGAAAGCGCCAAATTGCTTTGTTTTTACACTGTTCCAAAATCAACCATTAATAATCGATACTCTCACTAGCTTTCTTTGATGTATAAGCGAAAGAAGTTTGGAGGTGTTGAAACTTGGAGATGAACGTCAGTGTCATCAGATGTGCCTCTCTATTCTGAAATTGGGCTGTAAATAATTTATTTCTTATACTACACGCATGTGACCAGCCTTGGCTACTTCTATTCGTTATTATTGTTGACAACGTCAGATTAGGAGGTCAATTCCGCACACGTCTTTTTTAGCACGCAGCGGCCTCCTGGTATTGTTTCGAAAATTTATCATGCCTGTGGACTGTGCCGCGACACAAAGAAGCAGAAAAGTATACGTTTCTGCCAAAATAAAATAAATACACAAAATGAACATGCAACTGCAAGCAACGTGCAAACCTCGAATGTCGTGAAAGAAATGCAAGCGGTTCAGCGCAAAATACATTTTGGGGAGGGGGGAATTGCTGAAAGAATCCTAGGGCCCGCATGATTGTTACGACAACTTTGCAAACTCGTATGCGGGCCATTTCAGCACTTTTCGCCATCAAAGCGAAGCAAGACAGGAAATCAATAGAAAGAAAAATCCACAACAACATCGTACACAAGGCCAGCCTTTCGCTTAGCCGGCACTACAAGGCTCTAGAGAGGAATCGTTTCAGGAAGACTGAAAAGTGCCTGCGGATTCCCGCGCTTTTAAGCCTAGCTTTCGCAGAAAAGACAACGTATAAATGCCCACGTCGCCCATGCAACTTTTAACCCCCAACATGCAAGACTTCTAACACCAAAGCCCAATGATGGAACGCCCAACAAAACACTAAAAAAAGATTAAAAGCAGAGTGGCACCGTTGCCTTTTTGTGGCCTCAGGCTAAATTGCTGAAGCAAACGTTGAGATGAAAACGGAAAAGTAAAACCGGAAGCTCTAGTACAAAAATCTCAGATTTCGCTGAATTCCCAGCCACAGCACCAAGACGGCACTTTCAATCACGCCAGGATGCCTAGAAGCATCAGTAGCGCAACTTTTGTTGCCGAGCCCGTACTGTTCTTACTGTGTTTTTGTTCCAAAAGGCGAAAAGCCTACAGCAGAGGCAATAAGTGACCGCATGGGCCATACAGGAGGCAAGCATTCTCAATAAAGTGTGGATTGCAAAAAGTGCAGACGTCAAAGGTACAGACGCAGAAGTGGAAGCACAGCTGTATTTCTGGAATCTGTAAGTTTACAAACAAGATACTTCCACAAACAATCGATCACCTGAACACTTGATTTTATATAATTTATTTGATAGCGTTTCCAATGGTTGTCCCGTCGGCTTTTACACGAGGGTTTTTCGTGAAATTTAATTTGTTAGGCTGTTCTGCAGCCGCTTCTTTTTTTTTTCTGCTATAAATGCCAACTGAAAAAAAGTAAATGAGAAAATTCACCGACGATTACGATACTCCGTAATGGAAAAGTTCGAGCGCAGCTGTTTAGGTGTATTGAATTCATATGTTGTGGCAAGGAATTTGATTCTGAACATCATCAGGATCCTATAGGCTACAGCACTGAGCCTCTGCTTGGGCAACTCGTTTAGCCAGCAGCGGCGGACATATCATTTCCACCGTTCGCGTCGCTCATTTTTCGGAGGGAAAGCGGGAACACGGGAAAGCGCGGTATGCGCGGAGCGATTCTCTACGTGGTGGCTGCGCCGTGGGTCCGAAGCCCACGCCAGCGCTTTGTTTCCATAGCGCTCGCCCCATAGCTGGTCACCGCCGTTGAGCATATGCCACGGCCGCTATCTTGTACGCGTTCGTAAAGCCGACGCTCGGTATTGCCTCACGCGATTGTCCAGGCCGCAATAACGGCGCGGCCTGGAAAATCGCGGCAGGCTTAAACCGAACGTTGGCTTTTCGAACGCGTACAAGATAGCGGCCATCATGTCTCGTGCAGCACTCCGCTTTCCTCCTCACCCTTTCGCCATACTCTCTTCCTCCGCTTTCCCGAATGAGTGACAAAGGAAGGACAACACTGCCAAGAACGATCAAGAACGACAGAGAGAGAGAGAGAGAGAATGAAGAGGAAAGGCAGGGAGGTTAACCAGATATGAGTCTCCGGTTTGCTACCCTACACTGGGGATGGGGGATAGGGGTTAGAAAGATGACAGAGAGGAAAACGAAAAAAAAAATAATAATAAAAAAAAGGGAACGCGCACACATGGAGACACACACACAAAAGGCGTTCCAGTTAAAGTCGTTCACACAGGCCGGTAGATCGCAAGAAGCGCAAAAGCGCTTGCACGGCCTTCTTCTGTGAAGGTAGGTCCTTTCGATGTTTTAGAATTCTTTTTTCGGATAGCGGTTGGTCGTCCAGTCGGTCAAGTTCGTGGCTAAGGCATGCCCTCTGTGGACTGTACTGCGGGCAGGCGCACAAAATATGGCCAATTGATTCTTCCTGGCCGCAGTGGTCACAGGTTGGTGTGTCGGTCATCCCTATGCGGAAGGCATAGGCTTTAGTAAAGGCAACGCCCAACCAAAGTCGATATAAAAGCGTGGCGTCTCTACGGCGAAGCTGTGATGGCGCTCGAAGACTTAATGTTGGATCAAGTGAGTACAGTCGCGTATTTCTTAAATGTGGCTCATTCCATTGTGACGCGGTGCACTGCCGAGCAAGTAGGCGGAGCTTCCGTGCCGCGTCAGTTCTAGAAACAGGAATTGGGACGTGGCGCTCCTCAGTATGGGCTGAGCGGGCAGCGTGATCCGCCCGTTCATTGCCGATAATCCCGCAGTGACTTGGAAGCCACTGGAAGGTTACTTCATGGCCTGCATCACTTATATGGTGTAACGTCTCTGTAATATGGAATATTAGCTGTTCGTGCGGTCCGCGTCGTAAAAGAACGACAGAAAACTAGTTCTTTGTATTAACAGTGCAAAATGCAGACGAGACACGAGACGAGAGGACGACACCACAAGCGCTGCAGCACTTGTGGTATCGTCCTCTCGACTCGTGTTTCGTGTACATTTTGCGCTGTTAACACCAGGATGGAAAATCAACAAGACCAAGCTGCTATTCTAGAGAAAACTAGTTGGCATGATGAGAATAGGGAATTTCGGAGTCATGAGATACTATCAGCTAGCTCCAGGGAGGAGTAATTGTCAATCGACCTAAGAGGCTGAAGATGAATGATGACGAATGACGTAGCTATTATGTCTGTACAAAGGAACTGGCGAGCTTCCGAGGTAAACTGTCTGCGCAGTTTTATCCCAGCTCTTAATCTTGACAAATACACGGACCAGACAGTATGTTTAGACGAACGCTACCTCATGCGCAATGCCTGCGTTGGAGTGCACTCGCTACCATAAAAGTTCACTTCGTTAAAGTCGTCATTCCTACTTTAATGTTTCCGCCAAACTGCTCGAGCATGCGACCACGTAGAACTTCAAAAGCTCTGTAAAAAAGTCTTGTCATTTGCAAAGACTGTCGACGCGTTGCATGTGATTGCTTCCTGACGACATTATGCAGGTGGCGCCTTTACCCCATTTCTCTTATTCTTCTAATATCGTGAAGTTGCGGTAACGTGCCGTTCCACAGCAGTTTGTCAACCGCACGATACTAAATATATAGTATATGTATACTACTATATATATATATATATATATATATATATATACTATATATATACTATATATATACTATATATATACTATAGATATACTATATGAGCAGATTGTGTGTGCGCCATGCGTCTTTATCATCCGCATTTGTCGTCGATTAAAACGCATCGACGCTAACTCCTCATCAGTACGTGTGTGTGTTCTACATCCACACTTCGGTTTGTGATTTGTGTATTTTAATTTCGTCATATGATGTTGGAAAGGCGGCGAAAAACGTTTCTAACGTTTTCAGTATCTTCAACTAAAATAGATGAAATTGACGTTCAATGGCACGTTCATTTATTAACGTGAGGACAGGCTCCCGCGCAACAAAATACGAAGGACACTATTACACTGAAATGATTGGTGGTTCCTCCTAAGAATTCTATCTGGGACACACCGATGGAAACGCTTATAGAGGCTCTAAGGAAGTGCCGTCTGAGGAAGGGGTGGCAGCTCTCAGCAGTAGTTAATATGACTAAAACAGCTGTACACTCAGTACATGCATTGTATCCTCCCACAGTACACAATTGAACAAAATGCTCGGGGCTTTAGAAAGACAATTGTAACGCGATATCTGAATGTACACGCATCGTTTCTTTTCTCGTTATCACTTCTCGTCGCCCATTTTTGTCCCTCTTTCAGCTGGGTCTATGCAAAGTAGCCAGCCAGAACATCCTTGCTCAGGCTCCATTTTGCTATAATGGATTCTTCCGCCTCTGATGTGGTATATTTGTTGAAACGTTGTACAGTGAGCTCTGCACCTCTGTAGAGTCCCTCTCAGCGAACAATGTCGTCAGTGTTAAAGCGAACGTCGCGTGTCCTACAGTTCTCGACATAACAAGGGAAACGAACTATTCATTTTACATTTTTTGCCAACTTTATGCTCAACATGCAAAGTAAAAAAAGCATCAACTCAAGCGAGTACGCGACTATAAGCTTCGTTAAAAATCGTATCAGCAGAAATAAAAAGAACGACTGGCAGCCAACAAAAACAGCAATGTGGAAACGCAATTTCGGGATCCAGGGTACGTGTATGCCCGCTATCTCTAACGGTTTTTATCAGAGGCGCATATACTCGAAAAACTTTCATCCTTTTACTGCGGATGTATCAAATGGTGACACGGAAGCAAGCAATAAGCGAAATTTATATAGAAATACTGATACAAAGGACGGATGCTACAGGATATATACAGGAACCCGGAGCCTCCACTTATGCGGGAACATTTCAACATCGCAAGTGAACTTCCCATATTGCGGAGCGTCAAAAGCAGCTGCCGGTCTCCCATTTCGTGTTGCGCGATACCAAATATCAGAAACACGTGTCTTACAAGCACGGTGAATGGCAAGGTGCATCGCACACAGGCTCTCAGTCCACCGAAGCCTCGCCGTTATTCTATTACGCATGCTTCGCTTCGTTCCATACACTCTCTCGGTGCATTTTGTTCCTCGAGCTTCATTTCGAAAGTGGACGACGTTTTCTCTTGTTGGCTTCGATATTATTTTGCGAGACCGTAGGCAAATTGGCTTAGTTCCGTAAAATGCTAAAGTTCGCGGAAAAATAAATGAGTGTTTTCCTTAGATCCGCTTGTTTCTGTGCGCGCACACTTGCAACAGACATATAGTTGATGAAAAACATTGTCGTCTTACAGCTGACAGTCATTTGCACATACGTCAGCGATATTTCTTTCACTGCAATTGCAAGTTACACTTGGTGCTTCAACTGGTTCGTGAAGCATCTTGCCTGAAGCCTCCTATGTGTCATATGCTCCCCCGAGATGCCTGTAGTGTTTCATTCTTTTGAACGCGTTTTACTAGAGATGGCAACCTAAACTTAGAGCGTCCGCTGATTCGTGTCGCCGCATCTGAAGCCCATTGTGTGTCATGCGTAGTGATGCGAAAGTACTAAAACAGGTAGAAAGAAAACACCACCGCGCACGCCGAAATCTTGGAAGCAACAGCCGTTATTATCCCAGAACATGTTGCAAGAAGCCGCGATATTGCAGCGGCGCACGTAGCAGAAACTTCACCAAGGGCGCTGCGAGTGAGCCATGATTTCGCAAGTTGGTCAACGTGAACCTGGAGCTTTCTCTTACGAGCAAGGGCCCAAACGTACGTGCAACACTGTAAAGGACAGACCTGCACTACGTACCGAAATCCCTTACAACCGTATTCTTATGCAATGAGCTGTTAGTGTATTATTTTTTCTATTTTGTACCTGGGAACGTTCCTATGTGCATAAGTTCAGCCGCAATATCTATATAAGTTGACACTCACGTACAGGGGGCCATCTTGAGGAGTAATGCTGGCATTATCGCTGCTTTACGCAAGCCTTACAGGCAAAAGCTGTAGTAAAGCTGCGTTTTTAGAGCGCATGTCTAACAGAATATGACGGAGTAAAGCATCAAGGTAAATTTGTACACTGCGAACATGGCCGTTGTTACCGGTCGAGAAGGTTCGGTAATCTAGGAGAGGCACCAGAACAATCGGTTGGGGGTGACGCCTCCTGCAAGTCGTCAGCTTGATGTGACGTCATGTATCTTCACGACGTCTACACATGTTTATGACGAAAGCTTATATTGACAAAGAAGGATTGCATTACATCCTAAAAGAACCAAATAATGAAGCTAGCAGGTTTAGAGAACTCCTGCTGCGCAAAACCAGAAAGCATTGCACAACCCCATATGTGACTGTTACGGGCAGGCGTTTGTGTTTTGGTATGTAATTGAAGAAGCGCATTGCTAGATCTTGCATTTTCTGTAGTAATAACTAACTTTTTAGTACGATGAGCATCGTTAGGGAACTTGGTGCATTTTCCGTGGACTGGCTGTCTGGCAATATCTCTGGCCATTTTCTCAACATCCTGGCTCACTGGGTAGTCCACGGTGTGGTGGTTCGAGCATGGTGCTGCTGTTGCGACTTAACCGGGTTCAAAACCAATCGTCGAGCCAATTTGGGTCTTGGGTATTTGACATCGCATATGTGCTGCTCATCGGTAACAGGTTTCACACCAACCTGTGTTACCGCGAGTGGGTAGTCCATGTTCTAATACGTAGTGCCCCGGGCTTCTGCACTGATGGAACAGCGTTCAAAACAAACTGTCGGAACAAATTGGTACACTGTGTATATTGCACTGGGTGTGTGCAACTGTTCAATCAACCTCTTTTCTACCTTGGAGCGCTAGGTATGTAACACTTGGTTTGCACCTCTCTTCGAAGAACGCGACACAAGATAGACATATGTGTCACTAGACATGTGCCGCTCTTCAACAAATCTTTCTGAGGCCAACTTGGGGCACTAGGTACAAGCCAATGGACATGTACCACACGTCGGTGAACTACAGGGTATATTAAGGCGTAAGCCTTTAGTGGCTCATGAGTGTCCGGGCGCAGTCCGTGGTGGACGCAGGAAAGCGGTGATCACCGGCGAGGGGAGCAAGGAGAGGAGGCGCCATGCCAGTAGCGCTGTGCGAACGGGCGCGTGGGGGTGCGCGCACATCGGCGACAAACCTTGCAGCCATGTGGCTGCGATTGCATCCCATGCTCGCGGCCACGGCTGCGTCCGTTCGCAACACAGTTCAGACAACAGCAACAGAGGCAGTCATAGGTAGGCTTTCGCCTATCGCAGTTTAGCTCAGCCAAGTGCCCATAGAGAGAGAGAGAGAGAATGAAGAGGAAAGGTAGGGAGGTTAACCAGATATGAGTCTCCGGTTTGCTACCCTACAATGGGGATGGGGGATAGGGTTTAGAAAGATGACAGAGAGGAAAACGAAAAAAAAATAATTAAAGAAAAGGAACGCGCACACATGGAGACACACGCACAGAAGGCGTTCCAGTTAAAGTCGTTCACACAGGCCGGTAGATCGTAAGAAGTGCAAAAGCGCTTGCACGGCCTTGTTCTGTGAAGGTAGGTCCTTTCGATGTTGTAGAATTCTTTTTTCGGATAGCGGTTGGTCGTCCAGTTGGTCAAGTTCGTGGCTAAGACATGCCCTCTGTGGACTGTACTGCGGGCAGGCGCACGAAATATGGCCAATTGATTCTTCATGGCCGCAGTGGTCACAGGTTGGTGTGTCGGTCATCCCTATGCGGAAGGCATAGGCTTTAGTAAAGGCAACGCCCAACCAAAGTCGATATAAAAGCGTGGCGTCTCTACGGCGAAGCTGTGATGGCGCTCGAAGACTTAATGTTGGATCAAGTGAGTACAGTCGCGTATTTCTTTAATGTGGCTCATTCCATTGTGACGCGGTGCACTGCCGAGCAAGTAGGCGGAGCTTCCGTGCCGCGTCAGTTCTAGAAACAGGAATTGGGACGCGGCGCTCCTCAGTATGGGCTGAGCGGGCAGCGTGATCCGCCCGTTCATTGCCGATAATCCCGCAGTGACTTGGAAGCCACTGGAAGGTTATTTCATGGCCTGCATCACTTATATGGTGTAACGTCTCTGTAATAAGGAATATTAGCTGTTCGTGCGGTCCGCGTCGTAAAGATAACAGTAGAGACTGCAGTGCCGCCTTCGAATCGCAGAATAGTGCAAAGTTCCCATAGATTTTTACACTGAGTATGCGGTACAATGTGTGCACTACTCTTCAATGAATCTCTTTGAATCCGCCTTGGGTCTCGGGTATATGCCACTCTCTACCAGCGGCTACCTCCTGCTCTTCAGCTAATCTCTTTGACGTCACTTGAGTAGCTATGTGCCACCTAGCACGTAACGTTCTTCGGTGGCAAAAATAAATTGTCCTTCAAATTTCTACGACTGTAGGTGGTATCAAACCTGCGTCATATATAACCAGACAAACTTGACTGAGTGTGATATCCGCACAAGCGCCTCGCACGGACTTCACGGTGACCCCGCAGAATGACGCAGCGTGTCCAGAGGGAAGCGTCGGAGAAGGAACCCGGCTGCACGCATGCTCCGCACATGACGCGCCTCCGCGATGGCACCATGGTGTGTCGCTACATTGCGTCATTGCTAATCGCATTAACGTCGGCCTTCATCATCGTGACATGGCTGCTGCCGCAATTTTCACGTCGAAATAAATGAAAGAACATTTTCACACTTATCAATGCTCTATAGTGTCTCTGTATGCGAAACTCGGGCTACACGCGTCGTTCGGTGAATGTACAGCATTGGTATAGATGTGTAGAGTAATCGCTAAACTTCTATAATGGCAATAGGCCTACGTGCACGAACTATCATAAGCGTCACATAGCATTCGTAGCCACCACAAGGATATTATATTCTACGCTAAACTGTTCTGTTCCATACAGTGTATTTTTCGGCGAACTCGCTAGAGAGTGAAATCGTGGAAAGAAAGAAGATAATACGTTTGTTCTTAACTGAAATTGCTTAGTTTCAGCTATTTATACAGACTGTCCTTCGTGCCCTTTCGTCGCTGAGGAGGGCACTGGAAATTCCTCTGCGCCAGACTGGCATTGACTTGAATGTTTCTGTCCTGTTATATTTTGAAACACACTTGAATACTTCTGTGCTGCTCTCTTTCGGGATTCATTTGAGCGTTTCTAACCTATTACATTCCTGAAAATTCAAGTTTTGGCACAATGACCGTAAAGTGGGCATTGGTACATAAAACTTCCACTATGACTCCGGTCGAAAAAAGTTATACTGTTATTGTTCTTTATTCAATTGATTCTCTGTCTCGTTCTCGTAGTTGAATCATTCCTTTTACTTCAAACGTACCAAATTTTCACACTCCTTTCAAATGTACTTACTAACCCTGCTTATTTTTTATAATTTATTAGAGTTTGAAAGCCTGATCAAATAACATTTTACCAGTGCCCCCACTTCTTGGCCAGAAATTACCTCAGTGGCCATGCGCCACAGTGTGAGGTAATCACAACGAACCTCGCCATTGTCTCTGACAGATATTCGATGCGCTTGCACAATTCTCAGTATTGGGACGTCATGGGCAATTTTCGCTTCTGCAAATAGTTGCCTCCCCAGTCTTCAAGTCAATTTCAGTTAGCGCGTCATTTGAAGCTGATTCACTTGGGGAAAAGTATTCCATTTAAAAAAAGTAGGCACACAGAGCACGTTCTCATTACAAATCAGATTAAAGAAGCTTTCCTGCGCCTTCCGTAATGAAAGCAGTTCACAGGACCGAGGTCCCGGAATGTCGGGACTAAATTAACGCTTCAGTTACTAATGCATGCTTCCACTCGTTAGCAACAGAGGGGCTCCGATTCGACGACGGATATTAGAAACACCTTCCTTAGGTTTTTCTCCTTACCTGTGGACTCTAATGAGAAGACGTGTTACCTTTGCCGAGAGCCCACTGGCTGCCCAAATGCATTCACTTTTTCTGAAATATTATAAGGAAAGTACTATAACCAATGGGGAAAAAGGAATTTGGGGAATTTTTCTTAGTCAATTATGGTCTTTCAAAAGATGTTATATTTGTTTTTTTTCTCATCTTTTTCTTGTTATCTCTTCAAGGAGACGCTGAAGCCTATAGCGGGAGTCAGTTTCTCCTCTTATGACGCCGGTTGCTCCTCTTTCGAAGTCAGAGAAGCGCAGAGCATAATTAGCTTTGAAGAAAGACTCAGGAACATGAACGAAAATAAAGGGATTCCTAAAGGGCACAGGCATCTGTACCTGAAAAGCGTAGACTCGGAATAAAGGAAGAGGTCAAGAAAGTTGGAAGCCAACTACAGGCCAATTGAAAGTGTAAATCTAGGAGCCATAAGGAAAAAGGTGAAGAAAACAGAGAGAGCTAATTGGATGCAAAGAATGGAAACAGCACAGAGCATGAAGGCTTAAAAAAATTGTAAGGAAGAAATTAGAAGGGAAAATCTGTACGATAACACAAAGACTCGGAACTATTTCAGGCTCGAGCTGCTTGCGTAAGGACAAAAACGTACCGGAACAAATATTGCTAACAAGATGAAACATAGGTATACTGCTGCAAAATTCCGCAGACAACGAACTCAGCACATCCTAATGGAATGCGAAGGGTTTCACCCAGCGAGACCCGTAAGTAACGTATACCTTCTTGAAGCGATTGAATTTAGAGTGGACCGAAGCATCAACCAAACAGCAGTTGAGATAAACAAGAAACTCTTAGGGTATTGGTGAAAAAAAGTAGGGAAGAGAATGATATAGCCGGATACGTGGCAGATATAGGTAGCCGTACAAGGTGGACAAATAAGTTTCAAGAAAGAAAAAGAAAGGTTAAGGAGAGGTACACGTAAATGCTAGGATTAAAAGCATGTATGGCATACTTGAATAAATCAAGCATGCTGCCGTAAAAACCGGAATATCGACCGAACTTTTCTTCTAAAATCCTCGGCAAGAAGTGGACCCTGGTTTTTTATACGGTTCATTTTTTACCGGTACATGCCGGAATTCTCTTTTCTTTTCAGAATTAAAGTTTGGGGGCTTGACCTGCATTCCGGTTCCACCTATACACCGGTTCTAAAGGTAGGCGACTATTTATGATCGCCTCGTTTCAAATGGGACGCCAATAAATCAGCATCATGTCTTGACGAATGCACACAAAACGATGCAAATAAATAACTTCAAGAATAAGATAGAGAACCCAGCGACCACAGTTGTGTTTTTCACGTATAGATATCCACAAGGAAACACAAAAAATTTAAGTTTTGGGACAGTTCATAAACTACAAATGTTCTCGTCGGGGTTCACAAATGACATCACTCGTGAGTGCTGCATTCGAAAGACAGCACTCGAAAACACTGACAAAAGAGCAACGTAAAAACGGGAAAATAGCGCGTAGCAGATAGCACATTAACGTCACTTCTCCTGAGTTACTTGAAGCGCTGCCAGAAAATGCAGTGTACTGTAAGGCAATCGTCAACTTCCAGCTAATAACAATTTAGTCGATTACTTTATGGAAACGTAAAAGCCCGTGTGCAGATGAGTCGTGGCCATGTAGCAGTATTCCAGTCACCAGCATCCGTGCCTACTTATCCGTCACGCAAATTGTCACGACACAAAATCTTGGTATATCTCACGTACTACTCTCATAATAGTGCTGCTCAGTTGGGACGCATGCACGCACGCACGCACGCAGATGCATACACAAATCAGAAGCCTTCTACATATTACAGAAAATAAGAGCTCAATTAAAGATAACAGTTACTTCATTCAAAATTATAATTGATTACAACTACCACTGATTTCCTGCGTAACGAAATTTAATGAGTAAATAAAACATTATCTAATATTTTCGTCTTACTTTTCTCCATATTTTCGGGACATCGCACAAATCCAGTCAGAACGGACTTACGTGGCTCCTTCATTGCATCCTCTGCAGCCTTTCACACGTCGTTTACCTTCGCCAACAAATTGCTTTGAAAACATTTCATGGGTCATCTTCTCCTATTTCATCGGGAGCATCATTAGCAAGGACATTGAGAAGTCGATTCTTGAATGCGCTTGAGAGAAAAGTGGCACTGTAACGTACGAACAATAGACGAGGAAATTTGCAAACAGAGGTCGGGAACTATTCAATCACCAGGGAAGAGGCGAAGTCAAATCTCACTAAGCATGAACGTCCTGAAGGGCTGGCGCTGGTACCACATTTAGAAGCGCAGAACCATCACGTGATGCCGAGCGTATACAGTGCCGACAATGCAGGACGCGCGACTTGCGTTCAAGACGAGGAGACAAATACGGAAGAATGGGTCTGCCTGGCGGAACACACGCATCTACAAAGCTGCTGCGCGGTGTTGACTGCGTGCGTTAACTGTAATGCACCTCCCGCCCAATTCTAGTGCTCTAAGCTGCGTCGCCTATTTTAGCTTGCTTCGTCAATAAATTGGATTGGATTGGAAAAACTTTAATAGAAGTCCTGCAGGACGCACGTCAGCGCGCAGTGCGCGTCTCCCACTAAGGGACCGACAGGGAGTACCTGCCGGCCGCTGCGCGAGCCTGCTGGACGGCCCATTGCTGATCTTGTAGGAGCGGGCTTCGTATCGTCTTCTCCCACTTGTCGGAGGTAGAGTCGGGCGGAGCGTTTCTGCACTCCCAGAGCACGTGTGCGAGTGTCGCCGTGACCCCGCACGAGAGGCACGCATCGTCTGGGTAGACGTCCGGGTAGATGATGTGTAAGGTGGCGGGGTTCGGATAGGTATCTGTCTGTAATAACCGTAGCGTTAGCGCCTGTGGCCTGTTTAGTTTTGGGTGCGGGGGCGGAAAGAGACGTCGTCCCAAGTAAAAGCGTTAAGTTATTTCATTGTAGGTTACTGGGGCGTCCCTGTTCGCCTCCAATTCATCGAGACGTGGTTGCCCGGCGGCGACGGGGCGGTCGGTAAGCGCGCACGCAGCGTCGTGCGCAGCACCCAGGTGGGCAGGAAACCAGACGACGGTGTGGTGTTTGAGGGTGCTTGGATCAGCGCCGCGGAGAATGCGTAACGCCTTGACGGAGACGACTCCTCTCTCGAACGCTTTGATGGCCGGTCTCGAGTCGCTGAATATTGTCGTTCGCTTATCGTCGAGCACTGCCAGGGCTATGGCCACTTGCTCCACCACCTCGGGATCACGTGTGCGTGCCGTTGCGGCGTTTAAAGTCCGTTGCGAGGACGAGACGGCTACCGCGGCGAAGGCTCGGTTGCATCGGTAGGCGGCGGCGTCCACGAAAGCGACGTCGCCCGCTTTCTCGTTTATTCATTTGAGGAACGCAGTGGCCCGGGCTAGGCGCCTGCCTCGATTGTGTTCGGGATGGACGTTTCGCGGAATGGGTGCGATTGTGATCAGGTCGCGGAGCTCGCGGGGAACCGTCGTAAGCTCCGGTGGATCCTGGGTGTTCGGTGGAAAGTACCCCAGCTCGCACAAGATGTGACGGCCAGTCTTCGTCATCGTCAGACGTATCATCTGCGCTCTCTCCTGAGCCTCAGCGATCTCTTCGAGGGTATTGTGCACCCCGAGCTGGAGGAGTCGAAACGTCGGCGTCGTGATAGGGAGCCCAAGGGCCCGCTTCACTTCAATAAAGTAGTGGCAAAATATAATAGGTTAGTGAAAAGCTAACTCAATTACAGTGAGCGTTACCGAGTAAAAAAGCGATTAATTTGCAAGCTGCTACTAAATGTATTATATTATAAGTCATTATTAATGTAATTTGTTATGTGCAAGTCGGAAACACACACACAACGGAACGCATATGCACACACACAAACACACACACACACACACGCACTGTCACATAGGGAACGAGACAGA
Source organism: Dermacentor andersoni (assembly GCF_023375885.2). NCBI lineage: Eukaryota > Metazoa > Arthropoda > Arachnida > Ixodida > Ixodidae > Dermacentor > Dermacentor andersoni. The sequence continues at coordinate 122,419,697 of NC_092823.1, read as the reverse complement.
TGAAGAGACAGCCCCGACTGCATGCGCTGCGAGTGCTAATGCGCAAATGAAGTACATAAATTTTACACAGCAATTCTAGGCGTGTCATAGTGTATGCTAGTGAAGGACGATGTTTCCCCACTTGTATCAGTGTCCCTGCAGCTGCGCTGTTACATGTCGAATTCTCGGACTGTGACCAGTACAGTTTTACCCTGAATACGTCCAAATCGACGGGAATAGCCAGCAAAAATGAGATCGCTGTGCCGTTGCGTTTCGCTGTACCATAGCTGACGTTTGTGCACTCGTAGACAGCAACAGGTACGCAGCAGTACAAGATGGGAGCATCGGATGGTAATGCCACAATAATCGACAAACGAGAACTACGTGAAGATGCCGATTCATAATAATGAAAAACTTAGAGTCTACGCACAAACGCTATTGTATTTCAATGACATGAGGGAAACGCGAGAGCGTGCGAGAGTCCTCCTTGTTTGAGGTAAAAGAAAGTAATACGAACGACAGAAATTTATTTTCATTTTACGTAACAGTAAATTTAATTTATCTTAAACTGCCCTGGGGTAGAGAAAAAATAAAGGGAGGAGAGCGAATTCAGGAAGGCGAGCCAGCAGAGCAGCCGGGGTTGCTATACCCTATATACGCGTCACCTGAACGCTGATTAAGAACAACTATGAAACAAAAGGTGGCAGCCCGTCTTATTACTGCTGCCGAAAGAAGCATCAGCTAAAGCGATAACAAAAAGATATTTTCGTACTATATTGAATTGTGTGCACCGAGGTATAGCATATGTTTCTCAGTGAGGCCGTATTGACGCATCAACAGACTTGCACTGAAATCAGCAACATTCGGAAAATATATCACGGAAATACCTACGTCTGCAGGCCAGTAAAAATAAGAGCGAGTGCATCATCGGACAGCTAGAAAGACGTCTAGTAATGTTACGGCACTGACGTTGCATTTTTGCCATTATTGCAGGACGCCGGTGTCCATTAGAAGAAAAAAAAAACAGAAAGATAAATCAAGCCTGGGACATATCGATCATTGACCCTTGAACAAAACGGAATCAGCTCGTATGTTACGTGGCGCCACATTCACAGTTATACGTGAGAGGAAAAAGTACAGAATCAACAGTGCATTTACCAAGGCCACATTTACATGATAGGTGCGTTGCAGCCCTATATTGAACCCAAGGTCCCATACAAATATATTTACGCCGCCCTTTCCCCCCGAATTTTTGCGGCGAAAGCATCAAATGGCCTATTGAGTGAAAAAGCCGGCGCCCATAGCAAGGAAACGGCACCTAAATCCCCACTCACTGAGACAACACGTGACGTGTGCATCTCGACGGAGCCCAGCGGGCGAATCGGAACACGTGCGGCTGTGATAGAGCGCCAGGCGTTGCGTGAGGGGAGAGATCATCGCCGCAACGCCACGTCACCGTCGCTCTCTGAAGCTTGCGTTATCCGTGCGCTCCTTCTTCGCCCAACTTCTCGCCTCAATTCAAAGTTCGCCTCGGTAATCGCTATAAAGTAATGTATAAAAAAAAACACAGAATAAACCTGAAAGTAAAAACGTTGGTGGTAGTGACTTTCGAAAAGGGAGACGGCAGGGGCATTTCGGCATTTCCTAAGGAATATATGGTCACTTAATATAGAAGCTGCTAAAAAAATTTTTCAGAACGAGTAGGCCTTTTGAATGGACTACGATGTATAATTGTGTTGTACGTTGTGCTCCGTAAATACAATAATGTGTTCCTTGTACAACTGTAACAAAATGTGTGCTAATGTTGTCAAACTCACCTGTATAAACGCAGGAAACAGTTGAAATAGTATTGCAGCGTAATAATATTCGTGTTATAAATAGTTTTCAAATGTTATAACGTTCGTACAAATATTTTTCCTTGCATCATTATTGTTTTGTTCCCAACTCAACTAGTCCAACTCAACCCGTCAATCCCAACTATAGCCTCGACTATAGCGATTCAGATGCATTACTGTAATTTCATTCTTAAAATTGTATTGGGTCTATAAAATTCAATTCAATCTACGGCTCCTCACCGTTAGAAACTGAGTGTCTTACCCACTGAACTAAGCCAGTGCCTCCTAGATGTAAGGCTTGTGCACTCCGCTTTACGACATCGTGCAACTTGGACCGAAATTTCCACTGCCAAGCACGGCGTGACGTAAGCGCTTACCTTAAACTCACCGATGCTCGCTCGAGAGCGTCCCCATTAGTTTCTATGGCAGTCGGGCAAGGTAGCATGACGTCACCGATCGAAGTGCACTGGCCTTGCGCTATCTAGGAGGCGTCGGCCGAGCGTCTCAATGCGCTCGCTTGCCTCCGAGGAGTTCGTACTTGAAGTACTCCTCAGCGGCGTTCAATTGGACATTGTTCCTTTTCCATTCACAACTCGTAAGAAGTGCTTAAGTGTACTCGACTTTTTTTTTAATCTTTACTTGCATGCCATCAGGCATGCCCTCCGACGTTACAAGCGACACTATAGTAAGCGAACTCACTTTACTATTGTTTCTCTTTTCTTTCGTTCCGTTATTTCTGCGATACAGGCTCTATTTCTTTTTCCTTCTGATACTAGTGATTAGTGGGCGACTTTTACAGGCACCACCATCTCAAAACTCATCTGATAAAAGATGGTGCGGATGATGCAGAAAAGCTTAACTATGCAGTCTATTGTTAGTCTATACGTTTTACCATTAGGCTCCTAGAATTCTGGAAGACTTTCTGTGGGATTACGGCTTTCCATTTGTGTGCGTATGTGTGTGTGTGAAAATTTCTCTATTGAATTTTTGAAGCAACCTTGTTCCAAGCCGATGAACGACTATTCAAATATTGCACATATACTCCACATCTATCTATTGGCAGTCCATATGCTTTCTGTAGAAAAGGGTAAAGACCATCAGTTAAGTTGAAGTCTATAGAGAAAATACAGACTGCAAACCTATCTCTCTAGGACCTTCTCCATCTACCGTTTTGTATACTTGTACACACCGACCCCGTCAGCAGAGATATCATACAGCTGCTCTGGCAATTCTCATTTTTGAGTATTACAAGCAGCAGCACTCATTACGACTGCTAGATAGTCTATAGACTGTAGGTGCAGCCAGCCGACAATGGTGCACACAGAGGTCGCATAGATGAACGTAAAGATGGATTGATTTCCGCTTACACAATACTTTTCATTTACGTGCAGGGACTGCAAGCGACGTACACAATCTCACATGCGCGCAGGCTGCGTAGTAACTGAAACGTAGGAGATTCCATTCGAACAAAAGCATTTAAGTAAACGCGAGTGGTTTCACCCAGATACAACTAACAACACTAATTTTACACTATTGTAAAAATACAGAATTTCACTTGCACGCAGATTGTTCACTAACATAAGATCCGGCGATAGTTATCTGAATATGTTTATAAGCATAAAGACTTTTAGTGACAGCACAGTTTACTGAGGATGTTCGGCTTACAACATCCAAATTTCCGCGCCCACTGAAGGTGAAAAAATATAACGATTACGAGAATTTCGCCTACATCCGCATGCCACCAGTATAATCTTAGGTAATCCAAGAGGAATCTCCAGATGTGACAACACTCGTCTGTCTCCTACTTCCTATGGAGCTAGAAGTGCACAAATAAGTAATGAGCAACTAGTCCAGAGCTATGTATACTTCGTGATTGCGAAAGATAAGCCGCAAGGAAGCGACTTTCGCTAATGGCTTTTCCCTCCGACTATGGAAATGACCCCGTCGCTCTGTTTGCTTTCTGCCCGAGAAAATGACATCGACGATGGCGAGGGAGAGGCGGCTTCCTTATTAAGGACGTCGGCTGCCAAGCAGCGCCGTGGCATTTAGCGCCAGTCGCTAGCGAAAGAAAGCGCGCGCGCAATTTGCGGGCGTCGTGTATCCTCCTCGACGAAAGCGCGAAACTTGACGGAAGGCGAGCAGCGGTGTTTAGCGGCGGTTATTGTTTCCGGTTTCTGGGATGGGGGCGGAAGTGGGAAGCGCAGGAGGAGGACGCCCCCCTATCGTTGGAGATGGAAAGACGCCGAATGGGGGCGCAAATTAAGGTAGAAGCGAGCCAGACGTTTCTCGCTTCTCCGAGCTTGGAATCGGGCCAGAAGTGTGCAAACGTACGGACACACGTCTTTCTAACCTCGAAACTTCCACGAAATGTTTATAAGATTCTAAATGTTCAGCGTTTCCCTCTCTCTCCCCCTCTCTCTCTCTTTCTCTCTCGTCGAGAAGGTGGTCGAATGGTTTGGACTGTTTCCAGAGAATGCCAAAAGTCGCCATCAGTGGAAAATTTTTATTAGTCAGTTAGGTTAGCCTCGAACTTCAGTGACGAGACGAGGTTTTCATACTCATATTTTCAATTTTCTAAGTAGTTTCTTTTTCTTTTTTTGTGCGTCATCGTTCAACGGCCAGGTGCCTCCCAGGCAAATGTAATTCAGCAATTGGAGCCCTCCCCGATACGCATTGCGTATTCCGTGCGTTCGGCCAATTAGGGACCAAGCGAGGAAACAATTCTCAGCTTTAGCAGTCACCGGCGAGCCACGTTTCTCGCCTCGGAAGCCACGCGCGAACTTCTCGACAGTGCCACTAGATGGCGCAACGTGTCCACAAAGAAGCGCGACAGAAGATCCCGGTTGTACAATGACTCATTTCTCACCGTTTGCCCGCACCGGCGCGCCGAGCATTTCGGAGTCCACGCGCAGGCTTCGAGGCGGTGGCGCTAGATGGCGCCGACTGTTCTTAGGGAAGTGCGGAAGAGGAATACAGCACGCGCCTCACACATAACTAGTTTCGACGGTGGCAACACGTTGTGTCGCTGTATTGATTCAATGCTAACGCATCACCATCGACAGCCATCGTAGGAAGGGTTCTGCCGCAACTTTTTATCTTCCTGAACATAGAAAATTTCTTAAATTCGGGAAATTTCTGCACAATTGCTGTTCAGCTTCCACGACAACGGCTCAGCCTAAAGGATAGTTCATCTCTCAAACGAGCTTGCTGTAGACGAAAATGCGGTGAGGCGATTCATCTTTGTCACTGCTTTGCATCTCCGCCAAAACTGCGACTGTATGTCGTCTGTTTTAAATGCAGGCAGTTGCGAAAAGTGCCACCAAAGATAACTATGACGTCCAGAACGACGACAGAGCTGCGCACGCCTCTCATAAACGGTGGGTGCTTCAGCCAGCGAGGCGCCCTAATGAGGTGGGTGGGCGGCGAGCGGTGGACAGCTACGCGATGTCATCCACGATAGGCGAAGTGACAAGCCCTAATGACGTCTGCCGTTGGAGAGAAAAAAAAATGGCGGGGCGTCACGCGGAAATCGATTCGGTGCAAATGCCGTGCTTTGGAGAGGCGACAGAAATGAAGTAAGAATAAAACGAGTGCCCACGAACCAGAAGTTATTTATCTCGGGCGCCGACGCCTCAGCGTTTGTACGTCAGTGGAGTCCCGTCTCCTCTTGGTGAAGGCGATGATCACGAGTTGGCTTGCCGACGTGTTGAACAAAATTGTGACAAATTCCTTTATTCAAAAAAAAAAAAAAAACGCCAAGCCTGAATTGGCGCCACGTGTTTGCTTACATTGCCACCATTCCTAGCAGTGCCAGCTTCAAGGCATCCGTGGAGAACACGTAATTAAATAAATAAAATGTTCTATCTTGATTCATCTTCACAAACGTGTACTTCACATCAGCTCCTCTTCTCCTTGATGAAATAAATGAGTTATCAGGAAATCCGCGAATCATGCGGAAATACATGCAAGGTTAATTTAGAATCCACCTGAATTCATCAAAAAGCAACAAAGAATCACATAATAAATAATAATAAATCACACAATTTTCGGTGTTCCCATGCACCGGCGTTCTGCGCTTCCAGTCTCGGAGGTCAGGCGCGGACTTCTCGGCAGTGCCAAAACACGGCGCAGAAAGACGCGCGATTGAGGATCCCGGTTGCCGCATGGCGCGTTTCTCAAAGCACGCACGCACCGGCGTGCCGTGCATCTCGGGGGCCACGCACAGGCTTCGAGGTGGCGGCCCTAGATGGCGCTGAGTTTCCTTAGGGAAGCGCAAAAATAGGAGTCCCGCTGCAGTGCACGCGTCATACAAGACTCGTTTCCCCAGTGGCACTACGTACTGTAACTATATTGGCTCATTGTGAACGCATTAGCGTCGACAGTCATCGGGAAATAGGCTGGGGCATTTTTCTTTCTTTTTTTTTTTGCAGTAACGGTCTATGCTGTGGAAAGCCGAAGAAATCCTCCCATTGAACCTCAAGCAAATGTTAGTGGAAGAAGCATTGAGCATGCGCGTTTGCGAGGGCATGACGGAGTGGCATTCGTTAGAGCCGCTAAATCAGTGTCGCTTATACCAACACGAAGAGGTTCACTGACCTTCGTCTCCTTTTGTCTTGTACTTGTTCTAGTACTACATTCGCAATATCGTTCCACGCATCTTCTACGAAGTCGGAAATATGTGGAAAAAAATTCTATTCACTGAGGAAACCTATTCGGAATGAGATTAGCAGTTTAATTTTTTCTTTCTTTTCTTTCGGTACAAGGAAAGAAAAACGGGAATGGAAAGGCAAGGATAAAAGGCGCACGCTTCATTGCGAGCAAAAATGTGGTGTCACATACACAAAAATAACGGAAGAATTCAAAAATGGTTTAATGGATTTTGAGCGGAAGTGTCGACGGGATGAAACCGCTTCTTGCGTACTCTTCGCGGGTCTAAAATAGCTTATTCGATGTTTGGAGCGAAAACACCACCTAGTAAAGCGTCTGTTTGATGCTCGGGAAGGGATAAATAAAGAATAGTTGGTGAGCACCGTCGTAAGTTTCACCCCCTTATGGGGCGTCCAAATTTGTTGCTTTCGCGCTAGTTCAGCATTTAGTTAAAAGCTTATAATGATGGTAATATCTGAGTGGCAAGACTAGTTGTAAAGAAATTTGCCGCGTCGAGGAGGATTCTTGAAAAGGAACGAACAGCAATGTAGTTACGTTCGGTCTCTCTTGGCCCAATAGATCCTCAACAATCACCCGTGCGGCGACAGTTATAAAACAGCGCGCGACTCAATTACGCTGATAGCTTTCCACCACATTTCACACTCGTGTATGAATGGGAGCAATTTCCTTCAGAAATTCCCTAGGGTTGAGGATTGGTCGACTTGGTATTGCATTCTAAAACTGGTTCAGCGCAACATAGAAAGGAAGAAGCAAGCCGATCGGCCAGATAAAGGAACAGAGCGCTCTGTTGCTTTTTCTGGCCGGCTTGGCTTGTTTCTTCCTTTCAATGTTGCGCTGTACCAGTTTTGGAATTCCTTCAGACAGTTATAACGTCGTGAGCCCTCTGGATATCTCATTTTTTATTGATGAAAGCAAAGATACGTCTTCGGCAGATACTTCGAAATAGATTGAAAGAACAGAACCTGCTTTATTCGCCGAGTTAATAAGCATATAACTTTAGTGTTCTTTCCGTGCGACCATATTGTTTAAGTCGCCTTTATAGAGTGGGGAAGGCTTCTTTTTTAACTTCAATAGGTTGTGCTTTGCTTTTTTTTAATTGTGGAACAAACAATCTTTTCTTTTTTCACAGTGCGAGTTGTTACCTTATTTCATAAAAGAATCGTGGCGAATGTTCTTGTTTGCAAAAATAAAACAATTTTAATGCGTCAAACTACACATGAAATTTTCATTAGCTCTTAAAGCGACGCTAAAAGCAGCATTTACTCATACTACTCTGTGTAAATTATATTTAAATGTTCATTTCCTTTCAATTATCGAAAAAATCTTTACATACACGGCGCAAAGAAAGGTAATGAAACTTCCTTAACTTTATTGCGCCTAAACCTCGGTGCTAGTACGTCAGTGTGACGTCACGGATTTCCTAACATTTCCGTATACGCAGGCCGTCCTAGCGCAAAAAAAAAACAATTATCAGTACTTCTTTCATTAAATAATTGGTTCCTTTAGCGCATACGTAAATAGCTCTTGGACTTGAGTTGATGTGAAAATTCGTGACATCCCAGCCAGCTGATGAAGCAACTTACGGCTGGCGTGGCCACGTGTCTCTCATTCCTTCTTTTTTTTTCGTGCGCTCTCTTTTGCTATTTTACCATTGAAGACGAGTACTTTACTGATCCAGTTTAACCAAATACTGCTCGTTAGTGTCGTTTTAGGATTAACGGGCAGACGTGGCCGCGAAATGAGAAATTACCACAATGAAAAAGCATACACGTTTCTCAAACTCTTCTAGCGTTGATTGGTTCTTCGTAGCAGCAGCTTACGCACCTAATGGGCGTGTAATGTTCCTCTGTTTAGAGCAACGGTCCAGCATACCATTACAAACGAATAACTAAAGCACTAACGAACTCAAATCTGCGTAAGAGGATTCTGAAAAGCTTCTAATTTTAGCTGAAGTGCGCTATGAAAAAGCCCAGCTGGACCTTCCAACCGTGAAAGCGTATTCAATGGTTGCCTTGTTTTCCATCTCCTTGGAAACAGAGAACCGTCGCGCGCTCAATTTCCATGGATGGCATTTCTCTTTTTCCGTCGTTTTTTTTTTTTGTTTCTTACTTTCCTTCGTTAGCTTTAGGTATAGTGAGTACCGAGCTCACGGTTCAATTCATGGCGCGGTGTTTTGCCTTCATATATCCGCGAGCAAAGCACTACCGGCTGCCGTGGAAGTTAGCTGTCACTATCAGAAACACAAGAAGGTTGTTTAACTATAACGGAACCAACGACGAGTTCATAACTTGCTCACAGGCTTTTCGCTGAGGGACGAGGGAGCGAGACGGTGAAGTAAACGTTCTAAAGCGAAACCGCCTAATCCTCACTCAGGCGTTCTGGGAATATCTAACGATCGAGTCTTATTCTTTTCATTGGTAGTGGTGTGTTCGACGCGTGGGTCTCGCTATAAGTGTCTTCGTTACTATTTCTTTAATTCTTGTTCTTTTTTCTTTGTCCGCCTTCGAATAATTTGGACAAAGGCATATGGGACGTGAGTGATGGAAATAATGAAAAAATATCCATAAAGAATTCGCCACAGACACGAGAAAGCCGATGTCATTCGAGCCCTACGTTAAAAAAACCAAATAAATCTTTTTTTTTTTTTTAGGCTAGCTCGAAGATTTTTGCAATCAAGACGTCAGCGTGGAAGTTTTGCTTCAGTGTTTAAGGAACACACTTAATACTATCAGTATTATCATTATTACCATTGTTGATGATTTGTTGTTGTCGTCGTTGTCGTCGTTGCCGTCACTGTCGTCGTCATTGTCGTTGTTGTCGTCGTCGTTGTCGTTGTTGCTGTCGTCGTCATTGTTGTTGTCGATGTTGTTGTTGTTGTAAACATACAAACATGCCACATAGAACGAGAAGTGTGTAGCAATTATCTGTTAAAGGCGACTACGCCCGCCCACTTGAAGATGAGAGAAAAAAAGAAAGAGAATAGGAAGAAAATAATAAAAGGTAAAAAAAGAAGAGGGAGGTACAACTAAAACCCCTTAAACTTCATAAAGCAGCGACACTCTCCTCCTCCACCTTCTCTCCTCCTCATTGCTCCTCTCTTTCACGCTCCCTCCTCGACCGTGGCGCAGCCTACACTGCTCGAGCGTAGCAACGGCGCTAACATGCGCTCCTCGCCACTCCGTAGACGCTTCTAGAGCAAAAATGGCGCTGATGCACGGCACGAGGGCCCACGTGATGTTGTTAGGCCAATAGCGACGAGGCGTCAGCCTCGGCCAGAGCACGTGAGGAGGAGGCGGCATTCTTGAAAGCGTGGCACTACTTTAGGAAGTTTAAGGGGCTTTAGGTACAACACATCACATCAGATGCCGAATGCGAGCCTTTTGCAGACAGCAGTCCAGTCCCATGGTTGAGAATAATTCGAGTGCAGCTTTGTGAAACCTCACATTGACTTGAAGCGCGAACTTCAGGACAGAATCATTAGGTGCAGTTCGAGCAAAATTACCTTGCCAGAACTGGCACAGCAGCACACAGCGACGCCTGTTTAAAGTTTGGGGCTTTAACAACTGCTCAAGCGATTGGTTATGCTGTCCTCAAGCTCAGTGCGAAGGATTTGGCGCAAATAGAGGCTATCTTGTTACGGCTTGCTTTCTAAATGACGAATACGCGCTCCTTTGCTGCGAGCACACTTTTAACCAGGAGGAAAAAAACGGACACGAAAGACAGGGGGCGACTCCACAGTACGATCCACGCGACAAGTCAGCGTAACTTATTTCTTCAGTCTCTGCTTGGCGCTAGTTAATCGTTCACCGACAGAAAGAAATTGTACTGAAATGTAAAATGAACGGAGAGAAGTTTGCTTGATTTTGCTGTCAAAAAAGTGCCCACGTAGACGAAAAGACTATTAAATTTGTGACATCAGGCCGCAAACATCGGTACTGTGCTTCAGGTGCCAAATTCAGGAATAGGAGTTCCCGAATATCGCCTTCCTGAGTATCATCGATGAATGACGAAATAAGTAGTAGTTTTAATGGGCCAGTTTCTATTTGTGAAAGTATGATCTAGCTCTTAATGTACCACTACTGCCCTGCGTCCATCAGAACCCCAAGGCTCCTGTAGATTGGAAAACGAAGGTAGTTGAGAGGTAGAAAAAGGGAAATAAAGCAAGGAGTGCCAAAGTAGGGATGTCAGCCAGACGTGGGTCCGGTTTGCTACACTACACAGGGGTGTAAGGGAAAGCGGGAATATAAAGAGGAATAGAGCATAGCGCTAGCACAGAACGCACGAGGAACGATCCAGAAATAGCACTATGAACGGTCGCTGAGGTCGATGCACATTCAGGTACTGTACTAGCGAACGAGCCGTTTTTTGTGCCAGCGACAGATGTGGTCGCGGTCCACGTACATTTCACTCGGAGAAATGCTCGAGTCAAGTCGGTTTCAAGTTGTAGTGAGAACATATATAAAAGAGATGCTCGAAATAGCCTAGCACTGACAGGAGTCGCACGCCCGGCTCCTGGTCATTCTACGTGTGCGGTGGCAGCAAGCTTTCGTAGAGGCCACTCCCAGCAACAAGCGGCACAGCAACGTTGCTTCGCAGTGCGAACGGTAGTTCAAGGTGATTAAAAATTTACGAGATATCAAATAAGTACTGCCGAGGCACCATGACTTAGTCGCTTTAATGTACATTCACGCGGATGACGCTGCCGGATCGGCCCACGGTAGTGCCCATATCATACCAGTACCACAGCCGAGAACAGATGCAGCTACAGGGCTTCTCTCCCTCGCACGCGAGCTTACGCAGACTATGCGTGACACCAGTGAATTCACGAACGCCTGTCTCAACAGATTCGGTCCCCGTCTGCAACTCCACCTTCAACCAGGGTTACCACGAGAGGAAGCAACGCTTTTCGGTGCCGCCTGTGGCTCAGCGTGGCATTCACGAACGCTTTTCCTTTCGCATTGGAATGGTCGACAGCCCTGCTGGCGAAAACTGCGCCTGCGAAGAGGCGATCAAGCCCCTCCTCTGTGGCTGTCTCTGTAAAGAAAAGTACTCGCGACCGCGTTCGAAAAACTGCACTACGGCCCCTTCACATAAAAAAAAAATCTAGGACACTGGTCCAAACGCGTTTCGGCATTCAAGGCCTTGAGAGCTCTGCTCAAGTATCTATGGGCTTGTGAATTGGGCGACCGTCTTTGAAAGTTGTAGCGCGTAGCATCATGTTATTGTGTCAATTTTTCAAACTTTTTTCCTTTCACCTTTTATTCCCTTTACCCCTTTCTACAGTACAGGGTAGCCAGCCGGCACTTACACTAGCAAACCTCCCTGTCTTTCCTCCCATTTTGTCTCCCTCTCTCTTTCCCGCAAATAGTTTCCTCCAATCTCTCTATGCTTTCGGCTACCCTCTCTCCCTGTACTTTTATCGATGCTCCTCAACGCTTTCCTTGCTTTCATTGTCCGTTGGTTTGACGTGACTCTTACTAAAAAAATAATGAACGATTCCACTCTGTGAGAATGGTTGACCATCGAAGCTGCTAGTACCTGACACGGGGATGACACATAATTTTGAACAGACTAATTTTGAACTCATTTATTGCCTTGATCAGTGGTCATCGCGACGAAAGGTACGCGCACTCATTTATTGTCGTGATCTGTGGTCATTATTTCATTCGCAACTGCAATAATATTCTTTGATGATGTCAAGAGAGAGAGAGAGAATGAAGAGGAAAGGCAGGGAGGTTAACCAGATATGAGTCTCCGGTTTGTTACCCTACACTGGGGATGGTGGATAGGGGTGTCAAATTTATGCACGTACTCCGCTGCGTGGTCGGTTGGGCCGGATCAGTGTGACATCGCAAGGGCTGCAACACGGAACGCGTGAACCACTCCCTTTTCGTTACCGGCACATCGAAACTGAAATCACTGAAAACGACAACAGGGGTAGTGTCATCGCAGCTAATTCACGCAATGTGAGTACCCACGAACCTTACGGGACTATGAGTCATTACATTTTTTGCTTGCTTACGGGGGTACGAGCCATTGCTCACGGGGTATGAACCATTGCTCACGGGGGTATGGGCCATTGATGATGACAGTGTGCGACATGCTTTTCTGTATATTGTATGCATGATGAGAAAGAATTTAAGCACTGTCCGCTTCACTTTGCTGAGTACTTGCAGCCTCTGCCTTACAGGGCTATAAGCCATAGCATATTTTGCTTGCTTAAGGGAGCATGAATGCTTACGGGGCATGAGCCGTTGATGATCATAGTTCTTGTTGCACCGGACATCTAGCCATATACAGATTCTCTGTAAAATCAAGCCCTAGACCACCCTTGATCCTGCTCCCATATTCAGATATATTGGACACCTTATTAAATACCTTATCACATCTTTAAAGCACATTAGACCCGACTAGAGTGCAGGGCATACATTGAAGCAAGGAGGCATGCCATAGAAACGGTGATGATGTATGATAAACGTTTCACCCTTAAGAGTTTACACACTTGCATATATGTGTGTGTGTGTACCTAGGAGTGTGCACGTAGGCGTCATTCTTCCAGAAGATGTTTTTTTTTCGAAATCCTTTCAAGAAATTGGGCGATGTGCCAGGATGCGGTAGAAGATGCCGCTTCGCATGACCCGCACATTTTTTCTGTTCCTGCCGTCAGGCGAGACACCGAGAAAACTCGTATCGACAAACGCCCGCTTTCAAAGTGCATGCTCTTCCACGGATCTCAAAAAAACCTTAAGCTCCTTGCTTCACGAAGGCACCTACATCCAGCACATTTTTCGTTGGAGAAGTAAAGCGTTTGTCCACTTTTTGCCCAACTCTGAATGATATATCTGGCGAAGTCTCCGTGTGTAATGTTGAGGAACTGTTTGTAATTTAACTTTTTTTCTTCTTTTCTCTCCTTGACAATTGTACGCAAGCGTGTTCTGCATTCTTTCGCTAAATTTGTCGGTGTGTTCACCGAAGCCGACCTCATGCGTGTACTGCCGGAGGAGAACAAATTGGTGTGAGGCGCAAGACTGCTAGGAAAAATAAAGCCACAGAAACACACACAAAAAAATTAAAGCGTAGTGGGAACTGCACGAGCAATATGTTCCTTCGCAGATGCTGTTCTTCTGGGATAGTGGAACATTTTAATGAAATTCACCGAATAGACAAAAGTGGTGTTTTCTAGCTCATATATTTGTGCCTGGTGTCCATGTTGTAGAAACCTTTATGGTAAACATTTTTTTCCGTGAAGTAAAAAAAAACACTTCGGTCTAAGAAAAGTCATCGCTGCTTTTTTGTAGAATCAATACTGACATTTTTCTTTGCTTTCATGCTTTTCTGTTTGTTTATTTTTGCGTGTTTGTTTCCTTGTGCTCGTACGACTATGGTTTGACAGTTCTTGAATAGTATATTTGAATGTGCCAGGTATCAGCCATTTGAAGGCTTACTCAAATGGGATTTGCGACTTGTACATTATTTTTCGTCTCTAATGAACATAAGAACCACCAAAACCACTGAAATAACACCGTCGAGCATCAGACCACCCAAAATATTTCTATAATACTCGTTTCTAGTACGAGCTTTAGTTCCGGTAGGCTAAAACGATCCATTATGACGTCATGATGCATATGTTCGTCCGTTTCCTCCAATCGCTGTGGGTACTACACGTCAACGCAGCCAGAAAACAGACCCGCAGCACCTCTTGATCAATTTTTATGGACAACTTCATCATACCTAGCTTTATTTTTGCTCGACGGCGTCGTCTAATTCTTTTCTCTGTCATGACGTCAGATTAAAGTCGATGACACCATGATCGGCTTGAATAGTTGTTTTCGTATTTGCTGGATGTCTTCCTTTTACGTGCGAAAAGCGTGCATTAGATTTTGTATAACTTAAATCTAAAAATATTTGTCGCTATTCCTTTACACCCATGTGCGAACACTTGTAAGCAACAGCAGAAACAGTGGCCAAACTACAGTTTGTCTCAGTAGCTGGTTGACGCCCCATGCTGGACCCCCACAGATACCTGCTGTTCCGGTTTGTTCCACAGCTAAGCTTCTAAATCGAGAGTTCTTTCCGTGCGTTACAGTTTACAAAAGTACCTCAACACCGAGATCAGTGATATATGAGGATAACAATAATAATTTATTGGCATCCCTTTAGAAAGAGAGTGCTGTCGAATAGTCACCTAGCTTTATTGAGCTAGTTAGGTAATCTATACATGCTTATCAGTCTAACATTTCGCTTATCTGTAAGTATATTCTTTTGTCTTTTGCTTAAAATCTTTAGGTCGACCTTGTGCAATTACCTACTCCAGTAACGGATCCGGTATTATCAATATCTTCCCTGACTTTTTCCCCACAATTATTATGCATGTGTGCTGCTTATCTCGACTGCTAATCGATTATTGCTTCCATCCGCTTTGAATACCAGTGCTTCTGGAAGGGGACGTCACCGACGGGCCTCACTGGGTGAATACTTTCGCATTCTATTAGGATGTGATGAGTTCTGTGGATTTTTGCTGCAGCAGACACATGACTTATCCAGTTGCGGAGGCAACCAGCTCAGGCCTCAATAGCAAGGCATTACCGTCTGTGTTATTGTATAGATTTTTCGTTCTGACTTCTTTCATGTCTTCGAAATCTCAATGAACGTTCTTGTTTCCTCTGCTTGCATCCAATTTACTATCTCTGTTTCCCTCACTTTATCTTTAACGACTTCTGGTTATCTATTGACATTTTCGATGACCCCGTACTAGTTTTCCACATTTCTTAAACTCTTCCTCTATTTCGAGCCGACGCTTTTGTTAAGCAGCAAATCTGGAATCATCACCTCGTCATGCTTACTTATCTCAACCGCACCATGTTAGTTTTACTTTTGGGTTGCGTCACTGTACTTGCAGAAGGGTAACAAAAACAATTTAGAGGACGCCCAACCTTCGCGTTTAGGAGTGGAACGCGATAGCATTTAAAGATTCCTAACTGCATATCACGCTTGCCGGCACTTGTAGCTTATGTAGCCTTATACCAGTGTCACACTTACACTTCTGATCGCCATCGTAGCTGATGCGGATCGGATTTCTTGATCGCGATCAACAATTGTCACTGCTACACGGTTCAAAGATCCGGATCGAGTTATCCTCTGCAGATCGTCAGCGACTCTCAAAACTGCGTAATATTTTGGCTACAAATTCAGATTTGCAAAATTGTGTAAATTTGGATAATATTTCACTTTTATAGCTTATTATTGGTGGCAAGAAATTAAGCCTTTTTATTCAGCTGTCTTCACTTCTTGTCTTCTTCGTTTTCAGAATATTGCTCTAGAGGCCGCAGACGTCAGCCTGCGATCGCGATCGAAGGGTCTAGAATCGTGATCAGGCCAGATCCGGATCCCTGAGGATCGCGTTTGCAAATGGCCGTGTAGCAACGCTCGATCAAGATCAAGCTCGATCCGGATTGACCCCCGATGGCGATCAGAAGTGTACGTGTGACACCGGTATGAATGTTGACTGGGAAACGCTGGCGGCGAAAGCTATCCACGAAGGCGAGCTTTCTGCTGGAAACACGGACTTTTGCGTGGACCGATTCGGGAGGTAGTACACAGCCACGCCAAAAGAATAGCATCATTTTCAGGATTCAAGTTGTTTTTTCGCACTTTCAATACTTAAGTCTGACAAGATTGTAACGGATGGCACCGCGGTAGGCAAACGACGACGCGGTAGCTCAATTCGTAAGAGCATCGCACGCGCAATGTTAAGACCGGCGATCGTGCCCTACCTGCGGCCAGTCGTTTTTTCATCCACTTTGAGTTCCATTAATTTATCATTTCTTTAGTTCAATTTGTAAGTACCAGTAGTTTTCTCCATTCCCATTCCAAAAGTGGAAACCCTACGAGTTCTAGGGCTACACATACACAAAGACGGGTCCGGGGCGGCCACCCTCCCGCGACTACAGCGAACGCTATCACAGCTCACGCATCTCGTCAGGAGAGTTGCAAGCCATAGAAGCGGACTTAAAGAACAAGACACGCTACGCGTGATGCAAGCACTCCTCACCAGTCGAATAACATACGGCACGCCCTACCTCGCGCTGAAGAATGTAGAGGTAGAAAAAATTAACATTCAAATACGGAAAGCCATCAAAATCGCCCTGGGCCTACCATTTACGGCTTCGACTACAAGACTGCTCAAGATGGGCGTACACAACACCTGGCAAGAACTAGCTGAAGCTCACAAAGCCAGTCAATTAGAACGACTGAAGCTCACGCCCACCGGAAGATCAGTGCTGCAACGGCTGAGCTACGGTGAAACCTTTATAGCCACCACAGACCGAAAAGAAAGAATTCCTTCAAACCTCCGCGAATCCCTGTCCATAGCCCCAATTCCACGCAACATGCACCCCACGTACCACAAGGAAAGAAGACAAGCCCGAGTGGATGCTCTACGGCGAAGACACAGGCAAGATCCGGACGCCAGATACACCGACGCAGCCAAATACCCGCAAAGAAACGCTTACGCCCTGAGCGTCGTAGATTCTCAGGGCAGAGAGCTAGCGTCTGCCACAGTCCGTGCTCAAAACCCCGAGACTGCAGAAGAGACGGCGATCGCCCTAGCAACTACCACGTGTATGGACGCAGCTGTCATCTTCTCCCATTCTCAAGCAGCCGTCAGGAACTACGCTAAGGGTCGCGTATCGACAGAAGCACTGAAGATCTTGAAGCACCGCAGTACGCCGATCCCCTACACCTGCGTGACATGGGTTCCTGGGCACGAGGGGCTGGAGGGGAACGAAGCGGCACATGCCGCGGCCCGAGGCCACACCTGCCGGGCCAACCCTTCCTACTCTCGAGACGCCCGGTCTGAGTCAGCGGAGGCAGAGACCGTACCCATCACGTACTCAGGGATCCTTCAACATCACAGGCTGGAACGCAGGGTGTACCCACCACCTCACCCAAAGCTCAACAAAGAAGAAAGCACTATACTCAGAAGACTGCAAAGTAATACTTACATCCACGGAATCATCATGCATAGACTGTACCCAACGCTACAAGGATACCACTGTCCAATGTGCGGCGTACCGGACACCTTAGCGCACCTGATCATCGAATGTCCGTGGCATCTAGACAAAGACGCATTGCCTTCACCGAGAGACTGTTACAACGCCAGACAAAGCGAAGACCTCATAGAAACGTGAGAGGCCAAGCTCGTCTCCGAGGACCTGGAACAACAACGACGCCTCGTCGCCAGGGCCAAGGAGGCAGCGAAGGCCAGAGGGTTCCTGGAATAAGGAGACCTCCCACCGAGAGTAGAACCGGGGCTTACTCCGGAACACTGTTTCCAAAATAAAAGTTTATTCCTCCTCCTTCCTTGGTGTCTTTGTTTGTTGGCTTCTTAAAATATGATTAACAAAAATCGGGCCCCTCGGTTCCCTTTCTTCTTTGTCAAGAATGTAAGACAAGGTATGAGGAACTTTAGTGATGGAGTGGTGTTGCATTATAATCGTCATCTACCGCATACCATATAGAAAGACGTGGCATATACATACACCTAAATGTATAGGGAAATTTTCGCTCACGCGGATGCCGGCGCCGGCCGCCGTATTCTCTGCGACGCGGGGCCCTTAACGCTATTGCGTTAAAAGCAACAAATAAATTCGCTATCGCGTAGGGACATCTTTTCCAACGTGTTTGCACCAGCACACATGTCAAACAACGCCGTTTGAATTCAGCAAGGTCGCTTACACGTTTCTTAGGCCCGCAGATTTTTTAACGTTGGCGTCATCCATAGCTAACGCAAAATGTTACTCACGTGTCGTTAGTTTCGTTCGGCGCAGCGCCATGAATAGCCATCGATTCGAATTGATGTTTCAAGGCCCTTTTAGGTTGCTGCTGGTTCAAGTGACGACCGTTACAAAAAAAAGGCTTAACGCGGCACGCATTGTAACAACAGCAAGCCGTGACCTAAATATCTGCCATATGCCATGCCAAGTTTCAAGGACGAATGCAACAGGTTGACAACTGGAGACATGAAATGGACTCCTGAAAAAGTTGGCTCCTCAACTTTCTTTTGACCGTCCTTCGTCCGTCGCAACGCAATGCCATTTTGCACCTAACGCATGTGTGGTCATATAAAAAGACTGCTTTCAGGCATCGTTCCAGGATTGTTTGCGCTAGAGGCCAAGGATTAGACAGACAGACAGATATTCAAGTAAAGATTGGTGCTCCTGCTGGCTCTTCTTTTCATTTCAAAATGCAAGACAACCTTCCAACAGCACGGTACGCTATTGAGTACGAAAATTAGGGCGATCCTTTATGTTGCGAGAACAAAACACGTTACATATATCCTCCCGTGCATTGCGCGCAAAGCACGGTTATTCTTCTATCCACCTAATTTAATACTCGAAGCATTTTCTCGTACTACCTATTCAGCGGAATATGCGGTGCAAGACATACACTGCCGCGTTCGTCGAGGCAACATGGCATTGGTAACTCGCAAATTCAGTCGTAACTGCCACAGTTCGACACTACAGCTCTGAAGCGATCCGGACAGCACGG
This sequence comes from Dermacentor andersoni, assembly GCF_023375885.2. Taxonomy (NCBI): domain Eukaryota; kingdom Metazoa; phylum Arthropoda; class Arachnida; order Ixodida; family Ixodidae; genus Dermacentor; species Dermacentor andersoni. Next base: position 122,400,666 of record NC_092823.1, on the reverse strand, counting down.
CAGAATCAATAAAAGGCACTAATAAATTGAGTAAGCTTGACAGTAGTTATCGCTTTCTCGAATAGAATCGTTGCCAATTAGTGACACAGGATTCTACCATCGACCGATTGCTCTATACCACTGAATCTCTAAACACTCAGGCCACTGAAAGGAAGAGTCCTCTGCCAACGGAGTCGTTACCATGGAGGAGAGGCACGGGCTGGCCATCAAACGAAGAGGACTGCGGCACCGTAACGATGCCATTGCCGTAAAAGAGGGTGGCACTTACGTAGCTCGTTGGTGCCTCCAGGGAGCCATGCATTGGGCTGGCAAGTGCTTCGTGAATGGTGCCCCTGTCGTGTGCATCGAATGCGTTTGTAGCACTGTGCACTTCGTACGTCATAGCATCACTTGCGGGTCCTCGCGCTTTTTGTTTTTCTTTTCGCCCGAACAACTGGCCATCTGACACTAGATAGAAACTTCATCAGTGCGCTTCCAGTGATAACCACTTGCTACCTGCACGAGCGGTGAAATTTTTCGAATGTACCAGACAAAAGAGGGGCGAAGGAGGGGTGAGGAAAGGAAGGAAAGGTAGCGATGTTAACTAGATGTTGTCCGGTTCGCTATACCTTATACAAGTGCGAAGAGGAGCGAAGAGTGAAGGAGCGAGGCATGAGAGGAAGTCAGATTACTGTCAGAGGTCGCATGCGCAGGAAAAGTTACCGAATTTTCACAGTCGGACAGGGAATTCGGTTGCTTCGATAAACTCAGTAAGCGCTTATGTGCCTTTCTGGGCTGGCCGTTAAGTGGTTAGCACCCAAGGCCTTAGCTTCTCTAAGAGGCCGATCGTCTATAGACTGTTCAAGACACACCGGTAAGTCTGACCTACTTCGTCGAAGCGAAAGTAGGTCGGTAGAGGGCGAGAGTACAGGAAATAAGAACAGCATTACGGCACATCGACACGATTGTTCAGTATCGCGAAATTCTTTAGAGTACCTTTCATTCCACGTCAAATAAGGCCTCCAATTATACCGCACGGTTCCCAACAAGCCAAGAAAAAACACATAACGCTCTCGTTGCTGCTAAGCATCCTGCTTGTTTCACTGCGAACGCGATTCCATCATCACACAGCACACACTCGAAGAGTCTTCTATCACTTCTCATACGCGATGTCTTTCTTAGAGCTCCATCGTCAGGCAGTTCCATATTCCTAGAAAAACACCATGCGTCCTAAGTGTTACAACTTTTTTACATTGCGCAATAGATGGTCGTCGTGCTAACCAATTAACTAACCAAGAAAACAAAAAGACTTGATGGGAAAGCACAAAAAAACGACGTATTACTAACTACCCGGAAATAAGTGAGAAAGGCTGTCGCAACAACCGTTTTGACACTATCGACAGTAGCAGCAACTTGGCAGGGCAGTTACAAGGGCTCAGTATTCATCGCAGCAGCCACTTGCAACGACCTTTTTTCGAGGGCAAAGGGAGGGGGCGAGGGGTATTTTGTTTTGTTAATGTAATTTCTTTTTGTTCCTGTTTGTTTTTTCTACACTTGCGTATTTTTTTCTTGGTGTGTTTCGGGTGCGATCTCCTGCTGATTCGTATTGGATTTGGGGATTTACCTAGCACTCAGTTTCGGTGTTCGACCATCAGCAATCCTGGGTGCCTTTGCTGAGGCGGTAACGTAATCGTTTCTCTTTATGTTGTTGTTTCGCTGTACACACCTCGAGCTGAACACTAATGTTTGCTATGTGCTTCACTGCACGCCAGTGTTTGAGGGTCTCTCCCTGGGTCGTTGGTTTCTATATATGACACAATTTCGCTCCCAGCATCGTGCTTGCACAACGACATGTCTCGTCGTTCTGGGTATCTCTGTGTTTGTTCCGTGTTTCACGTGCAAGTACTCTAGAAAGAATTAATGTGCTCCTTGGCATGACACGACAATTTTGTGAGGCAGATTCTTCGTCGGAATTGTGTTGACGCTCGTTTAGTTACTCGCTACGTTTATTGATTGTTTAGATAAAGGAGACGACATATTCTCCGCTAGCCTATTCGTTATTTTACAATTGATGCTGAAACGCCCGAACTTCGGCAGCTGTCTGCTGCATTTATTTAGGCGCAATATTAATTGCGAGGCCATTCTTATGACGCTCTCGTCGGGAATGTGGCTGAAATTTCGGCTGAAATTTTCAAAAGACCTGTTTGCATCTGTAATGTCTATGACGGCTACGGGCCCATCTATACAACGAAATTGCGAAGAAACATTAGCTAAGTATGTGAATGAGTTACCTTAATCGCTTGTGCTTTGACCCGTTTAATCGAGGACATCGTTCCTTCACCACAATTGCTTATCAATTCGCCAAGCTTACGACTTACACGACTGCATCGACTAAACCCCTCCCTGCAACTCCGACCTCCGCTCGGACTTCCTCGACGTGAAGCTACGCTTCTCTGTAGCTTTTGGTTAGGAGTTGCCTTCACAAAGGCATACTCTACATTAATTGGAGTGACTGACAGCGCAGCATGCGAGGTCTGTGGCACTGAAGAAAACATCGACCACCTGCTGTGCCACTGTCCACGATACACCCCTGAGATACAAGAACTTGCCAAAGCTTTCCAAAAACTGGACAATCGGCCGCTTTCTGTGCAGGTGCTGATGCAACACCGCCCCCATCGCCCGTCGGCCCATAAAGCGGTGAAGGCGCTTTTGTGGTTCTTAAGGACGACGGGTTTATGCGACCATCTGTGACTATTAATGCAATTTCTGTAAGACCACACGCGTCAGCGAACTCACCGCAATTTCCTTTTTCCCTTCCCTCCTCTCTCTCCCTGTGATCTTTTGTTTTCCCCTTTCCCATTCCCCCGGTGTAGGGTTAACCTCCCTGCCTTCTACTTTTGTCTTTCCCTGCTTTTCTCAAATAGGATTTCGTTTTGAATTCGCTACTTATAATTTCATCGAGTGCTTTTATAGGCTGCTTCTTTGAGGTCCTTAAATCTTTTCAAACATTAGGTATTCTGCACATGCTAGTTGCATCGTCAACCTACTGCACAATGTATCTGCTTCAGAGCGAAGAGAAATTTCTTCCGCGGTGCAAGAGGCAGCACAATAGGGTACTAGACTCAAGGCACTGTTTTATTTATATCTCCTTCTCTCTGCACATCGTTTACTATCACTCTTTCCTCTCGGAGATTAGGATGGCACTAGAGAAGCTCTGCCAAAGGAAGCATGTGTTGCCCTTACAAGAACAAACACACTCTCGAAAACATTGGCTCCGGGCTTCCTTTCTTTTCAGACTGCTGATCAACTTAAGCCTTCATGTTGCTATAAACTGTTAGCGTTGTTTGCTCACCTTCAATAATATTTGGTGTCTCCTTGAAATAATGGCTGCCATGGCTATTTGCTGCTTGCAATGCGCGACTCCCGGCCTTAGATTGTAATTAGTGCCTTAGTTCACAGTTGTTTCAACCTCTGTCATAATGCGCCTCATCCTGTGTGCTGTTTGTTCTCTGTCATCAATGTTCTGATGGTGAATACCACTACCTCCATCGGACACTTTTGATGGTAACCAATGGTCCAAAGAATTTTTTTGACGTAAGAAATTTTTTGGCAGTAGACTCGAACTCTGTCCTCTTTGTGCACGCAGTCACCTGCAGCTTAAAAAATTATGCTTGGCCCTAAGTATTGGCAGACATCATTCAAAGAGGAACAGCTGCCCCATCGAGGTAATGTTTGGAATCTTGCATGAAATTCAGTACAGTCGGTATGTTTGTAAACACTACCTGGCAGAAAGCAGCTGAACACTAAAGCCACGGGGGAACCCAATCTGGTACATCTTCCTAGACCATTAAAAATGACCACTTAGCTAACACCCCTTCAACACTGTTCATATTACTCGAATTGGATTCTGTAAGTTTCACCACAACAGCTGGATGGTTCATACGCGTAATGGGCTAGACGCACTTTCTCTAAAAGCTCCGCTTTTCTAAAATAAAATAAATACTTTATGCAGGGGCGAGTGAAGACATAGAAGCTAAAGACTGAGGCTAAACTCGAAGCACGACTATATGACGCAAGGGGTTCATCACCCAATGAAAGCGACGGGTGAAATGCAGTTATGTACTCGTAAGACAATCAGGTGGTGCATACGTCTATGCTTTTCCTAATCTACATAAGTTATTGAATTGTGAATTATGCAGACGAAAACTCATCAGAAAGTCAGCATGTTCACCTTGGTCTACGTGTTAGGAGATAGCAGTCGAACCTTGTCAGAATCTTATATACAGGATTCTTAAATGAAAAGTGTAACCTAATAAAATATCTGCGGTGTAGACTGGACCATATTTGCAGCACATATTTTATCAGAATATCTATGTTAGTCCTTATATACTACTCATTGGCCTGTTATAAACGTAGAAAGCAGATATTTGCGTTAATGCGACTGTTGATGTTTTCTTTTGACCCTAACAGCAGCATGTCTGTGCTCACAAAACAAGCGACTGTCTATTTCCTTTATTTCTGGTTCAAACTGCTGCTTTTTAAAGCATTAAAATGGGTGCACAGCCTATCGTAAAGGAAAGCCAAGTGGGCCATTTTTTAGTAACAAGGTGTAGGGTTCTCACGGCAAACTTTTTATGTAGATTATTCATCCTTGAGTAAGACGTCGTTTCCCAGCATTTCAATGAAGCTACAGTGTTTACTTATTTATTTATTTATTTATTTGTATATTTAATTAGTTGCGTTCAGGGTTTGCAAATTACACAGTGGAAGAGCATATTACAAGCGATAACTTAGAACAAAAAATTTCATGCGATAATAAACATACAACAATTTACACATTTCTACAAAAACGTAGAGGTAAAAAGGAAGCATAGCAGTACAAACGCAAGACCAAAAAGACAAGCCAACGGCAAAAACAAATTAAGCACGAAAAAAAGTACACAACCAAAGTACGTTTCCAAGTGCTTGAATTCCAATCATTGCAATACGATGGGTATGTGAAAGCTGTAGCCCCTACTGAAAGCTTATTCCGTTCAGAGCGAACTATAGGCAAAAATAAAGGGCAATAGCTCACACATCTACTGAGTAATCAATCCTAAACATAACAAAAAACATATTTAACGAACAGTTCAAGAAGATGATTGTTATACTATTAAATGATCCCCAGAAAGAGTGAGCCGGGATGCTTGACGGCGAAACAGTAAATTCTGCAAAGTCAAACATTGAATTCCCTCTGGTAGTACTGACTTTGCGAGTACAATTGTATAAGCTGTAGTTCATCGAAGGATTCTGCACAGCTTCTAGTTCGTTCATTAATGTATTGCGCCAACGTGATGTCAGAAGCATGATGCATACTCGAATGACCGACGAATGTAAAGGGCGCAGAGAAGTTTGTTAAGCGATCGGCGAGCAACATACATCTTTCTTAAGAGATACCTAAGTGTGCTGTCGGCTTTGCCAATGATATCCTTCCCGAAATGACTTCACGACAGGCTGCTAGAGGTGGGGACGCCGACTCACTTGTAAGGTAAAACTGACTCAAGAGACAGACGTGTTATGGTATCCTGTTACAGACGTGTTATGACGTGTAATCACAGACGTGTTATGATAGCTTGGACTTTCTTAGTTCTTTGCTCTTAAATGCTCACAGCAGCACCCACTTTATTCTCGCGCATGAATTCTCGCCGAATAAAGCGAGAACCGAGAAGATAAAAATTATCAACCTATAGCTTACGTTGTTTACCTAGGCCAATTGCTCACAGGAACAATTTACAGAAGAAGAATAAAAATGGGTTAGAGTGCATACGGCAGGCATTACCAAATCCTGACTGTGAGCTTACCACTGGCGTTGAAAAGAAAAGTGCACAACCGTAGCATTCTACTGGCGCTAACAAATGAGGCAGAAGCTTGGAAGTTAACAAAGGAGCTCGAGAACATGTTAAGGACTGCGCAAGGAGTGATGGAGCGAGAAATGTTAAGTATAGCGTTAAGGGACAGGAGGAGAGTGGTGTGGATCAGATAGCAATGGGGTAGCCGATATTCTACGTCATATCAAGAGAAAAAAATTGAGCTGGGCAGTACATGTAAGGCCGTAGGGCAGATAACCGGTGTACAACTGGAGTTACAGAATTGGTGTAAAGAAATCATAAGCGCAGTCGAGGACACCATAAAATTATGCGGGGTGACGAAATTAGGAAACTTGCAGGCGGCAGTGGGAATCAGCTAGCGCAAGCCAAGGGTAATCGGAGATCCCTGGGAGAGCCTTTCATCCTCCAATGGACAAAATATAATAGGCTGACGATGTTTATGAAATTACGTGGCACCACACACATATGGCTAGAAGGAAGAGGGGGGAATTACGCTGGTTATTTCTTCTGGTTCCGTCCTAAAGGTAAGGCGGCAGCTGACAACCAAGAGTGTGGGTGAGGGGTGTAAAGAGCGTGAACTCTAATTATCACAAACGTCTTCTTGCTAACGCTTCCCAGGCACGTCGCTAGAGAAGTGATCTTCCTGCGAATGTGCGCAGTGGCTGAAGGTAAGAAAAAGAATAGGCAGTAAGCCCCAGACAGTGCTCTAGCACCACTCAACCTTCGTCGCGTCCTCAGTGACCCCCGGCACAAGAACGACATGTTTTATGGCTCCTTTCCCTCAGACCCTTCGCAGCCGGCCGCGCCCCCAGGCTAGCCTCACCTACTTTTGTTGGGACGAGCGAAGATTTCTCACTCGCATAGGGCCCTTACTCGATTGCACTCGCCGAGATTGCCGTCGTGCAGCGCATCCTCTGAGCAATGACAGTCCGAGTGTTCGTTGAGTACGAAGCTATTGCGCTTTCGTTGGTGGAATCTCGGGCGGCCATGGCTCTTAATTTGACACCCATTCTTCTTCCCGCAAAAAAAAAAAAACGAAAAAAAGGGGGGAAAACGAACAAGCGTGACGAAGTCCACTTCACTCCCTCACTGTCGCTGTCGTTTCTTCGACCGAAAACATTAAAACGAACTCCAGAACAGTGACCAACGACTTCCCGTTATTTTGTTTTCTTGTTGACAATATTCTTCGTTTCGAAAAAAAAAAAAGAAAGACGATTTCAAAAGCCACTTCGTCCTTTTGGACATGATTTAACCGTTCCTCTTAAGCTGCCGTTTGGCTCATTAACTCTACGGCACACTCACAGATATGTTTGCTTAGCCATTATGCACTCCCAAATAAATTCTACGCGGCTGCGTTAGTCAACTCAGACTGTTAGCTATATTTCTTACTTCTTAATTTATTCTGGTTTGTATTCGACTGTTTCTTTTTTTTTTTTTCAATGTTCGCGGGAGGCCAGGACATCAGGAATTATTGATTGCAGGTAGCCGTGGAGCTACTAGACATATATATGCCGAAATAAAACCTGAACCTCAAATCTGGCCCCATAGTTTGCAATATATCTTTTTACATCGCTACTAGCCCGCATATACAGGGATTCTTCAGTTTCCTATTCATGCAAATAAACTCTAGTTTCTTTATATTCGTGCTTTCTGGTTCGTGGCCAATCACGCAGAGTGCTTATGGGCCATCTGCCATATCTCAGCTCCACTCGGCAACAGACTTGAGTGCCCGACTATAGACATCCTACATCTAAGTTCTCTCTCTCCCTCTTTCACTCCCCATTCCCCTCCCCACGTGTAGGGTAGCAAATTGGACTCAGTCTGGTTAACCTCCCTGCCTTTCCGTCTTCCCTTCTCTCTCTCTCTCTACTCCATTCTTCGATAAAATGTACGGAAGTCTCTACGTAAGCTTTTGTTTCAACGCGTACTGCTGTTAATTCCTAATCACAAATTCACTACCTCAGCTTACAGGACTATATACCTGGTGTTTTTTTAGCTGCACTAAACTTTTAAACAATTGACCCTGGCAGACAGTACAATTCTAACCCTTGAACTAAATGAGACAGCCACTGCTTCGACGAAAAATGACAATGCTTGATTAAATAACTAGCACAATTTCACACATTATATTTTAAATTACTTATTTTACGGCAGCTATTGCAATTTAGGAATTGTAGCTGGCCTGTTACCAAGGCATATCTTCTTGGAACCAATTCTCAGGACTACATCAACTTAGAGATTATTCTTTATGCGTCCGACAAAATGAAATGGTGCTTCAGTTACCTTTTTGCCACATTGCATAGAACAGGGTTATATTGAAAATTTAAGTGGAACAAATATGAATTTTTACAGCAAGTTTGACGGCGCACATGTCGAAACCGTCGCTATCCTCAGAATTTGTTCTAAGGCGATATACCTAGCATACCCACTAGCTACAATACGTAGAATAAAATATGCGCGTGAAGTAAAAGATAAAAAGGTAATTAGCTTGCAAATCTGAATTACCCTACTAAAAATTTTCATCTCTCACTGAAGTAATACCCGCCTCATCATGTTATTTAGATAAATGGTTAAAGTTGTTCAATCTGCCGCAGGCAATTTTTAAAAATTTGACACAGCTAAGTAACACATCCTGCATACGACCTCGGTTTCGTGGTATATTTAAAACTTGCTTGTGTCTCCTTTTCATGAAATAGTGTGAAGTTGCTCCCCGTTTCGTCACTCAAGTTCATTTGCTTTCCTAAAGTCTATATGTCTAACGTTGGACAAGTCCTTTAGCATGCGTATCACCCAGGCCAGCTGCAGGTTCTATCGGCAGCCAACAAATTTCGATGTGGAAAGGGTTGGCTGTGGAAATTTGTTGAAAGCAAACGTACTGCTTTCACACCACACGTGGTGTAACTTAGGTTAAGACATGCAAGATGTGCAAGTCTGTTTTTTCTTGTTACCACCACGTGAAGCATCATTATTAGCCGGTTAGTTACAGCCCTGTTGTTGATGACGATGATAGTTTATTGGCATCCCCTTTCCGAGTATCTTATTCAGTTGCGCTCACTCATTCTGGAGTACCGGCCAAGAATGTTCCCGTACCCAGTGGGGCATGCCTTGTTGCACATACACAATGCATAAGTTGTCTGTTTCGAAACTGTCTATTCGGTTACCCGCCCGCTGGCATCCACCCAGTGAAACATACCCAGTAACTCAAGTTGGCGTGAAAGACATTAGAAACAGAGATCACACCGAAAGTTGCGTGAACTCCCGAAAGAATAATAATCATTTTAAGTAAGTAAATAAATACATGAAAAAATAAATAAATAAAAGTTTGGAGACCGCTTAAGCATCGCCTTTAAGAGTGGAACACGATAGCGTTCAACGACCGCTGGCTGCTTCTCACGGTTCCCGTCAACTGTAGCTTATGTAACCTTAATGTCTTCCTGGAAAGTCTGACGAAGAACGCTATGCACGAAGGCGAGCTTTCTGGTTACCGCATGCGGCTGCTGAAACGGGCGTTTGTGCTCAGTTTCCGCGTACCATAATTCTGTTTTCTCGTAGATTCAAATTACGATCCGACGTTATCATGTCTGTAGGTTGTGTGCAAGTCACATTTTACGAATTTTGCGACGCATTTTCGTTTGACAAATTCATTTAGTTCAGTAACGTTTATGCTTCACGCGGAAGGCCTCCATGGATCGGGATGGTTTTTCTCTCACGGACATCACCGCCGGCGCCGACGCCGGATTTTCTGTGACACGGGGTCCTTAACACTATCGCGTTAATAAATAAATCTCTAACGCAACTCTATACTCAAGTCCCGATGAGTCACAGAGGGAGCAGCGCTTCAAGGGGGGACACAAAACAGGAACCACAAACACGTTTCGCTGACTAACAACTGGGTGCTCATTATCTTGCTGAGCCTTTTATACAGAGCAATAAAAGCAGTCTCAACAAGACCACGAAAAGAAGGCACACCTTGGTCAAAAGGAAAGAAGGAAGAAATGGGAAAGTCCTCGCGCCCAGCACATTTTTGTTACAATGCAGTTTTCAGAAAATCGATTTCTTTCTTGCACAGCTTAAGAGACGGGATGCTGACACAATCAACATTCAAGCGGTTATTCTCCAAAGGCTCTAAGATTTCCCTGGTGCATTTATCAGGGTGTTTACGCAATGCTTCACTATGCGACAACATAAGGTTACATACACACTGCCGACAATGCAAAGCAAGGTTTCCGCTCATTGATAGATTTTTCACATTAATATTATGCTCTCTAAGCCTATTGTTGGTACGATGGCCTGAATGGCCGGTACATCTTTTTCCACATTTTAACGGCACCGAATGCACTGAACCAACACTGAACAATACAATACAATGCAACGAGGAACAATACAATAGAATGAACCAACTAGCCCGTCAGTCAGGCCTTGCAAGCTCCCGATGAGTACATTGGCAGCTGTACGATGCGAGCGCGAACTTTCAAGCACCACACATAGCAATAACAGCGCACCTCAAGGTAACCTTTTTGGTTGTTCTACCACGTAATACGAAGTAACACGCTCAGGAAGAAGTCTAAAGTTATGTTTCGCCAGATATCGCGTGTGGTGGGAGGATAAAGAATGAAAGAAAGGCCGCGCAGAACCTCACTTAAGCATCCATTTTTGCCGGGTGTACCTTGCTCTGCTTTCATGAGTCATTTTCACTCCTGTGATAAATGGTGCTGCGAACGATAAAAGTGAAGTAGCTTGAGTCCCACTTAATTCACTGAGATAAATGAATTTACCCTTCGCGAAGACTCCGGCTATGATGGAAAACGGTCCACTGAAGCATTTTCGAACTTTCCTGATAATACGGATAAAAAGCACTTCTAGAAAGGAATTCTGCATTTTTATTTTTCCTTTCCAGGACTGATGCCAGCTAACTTTGGCCCAACAAAAAAACATTTAGTCATGTGAGTAAACTTTGATACTCTTTTTTTTTCAGTTTTTGTTCGGGGCACAGTCTGTCTTCATGCAAGTATAATCAGTTGTTCTTAATGCAAGCAAGCAGTCGTTGTACATTGGAAATAAGGGCGAATCCAGGCAACTCATTTCATTGAATTACTTTATGTTACTACGTAGCACATCAACATTTCAGAGCTCTGCTACATTAACAATGCTTCATATAAGTTAATCTGCAATAAAGGTCACAAATGGGAGTGGTAACGGTATTACGAAATAAGAAAGGATAGGGTGACTAATAGAGCTCTCAGCAAGCGAGTTTGAGATCCTGGGAGTACTGACAAGAAATAAAGTCCCACCATCAGCCATTTTGCCCCCTTAACAGGCAAAAAAGGAAAGAAAATAAAAGCTTGCGTCTAGCGGTCGGCTAAACTAAGGTCCACAATTTCCACCAAAAGGCAATCATGCGCGCTTTCCGATCCGGCGGATCGAAGTTGTGCAACTGGACTGAATACGAGACCGGCTGCTCATTTTACGTGTGAGCAGGTACACAAGTTAGGCATGCGCATTTGCGCACCCACATTCACATATATTGTGCGGAAATGTAAGTAGAGGAAAAGGTATTGTACAGACTACGACGTTACGACATTACACTCAAAGCAATACAACGACGTTACAAAGGAACTCTCGAAGCCACGGTGCAAAGGAAAAGGACAAGCTCACATAATATGAAAGGTTACCGTACAAATGAAAAAAAATACCTGTAAGAACAAAACGCTTTCTATAGCCGTTAAAAGTTTGGTAGCGCGTTAGAATCCTGCAACACGTGAAGACGAAAGCCTCCTGCACACGTGGTAATGCGCCGTCTCGCATCGCCGCGTGGCTACTTTAACAGTTCGGCTTCTTGGGCTCGTTTTCGACGCTCAGCTACAGCTACGCGGTAAGCGGAGCCTGACTCGCGCCAACGACGTTTTTCTTTGACTTTATGTTGCATCCTCTCAGCAGGCGACTGAAACGTGTGCTGTTCTGGGTGTTGTACGGGTGATTTTATTGAATGTACGGACCATTGGCTTCACTTTGCTGAGCGCTTGTAGCCTAAGCGCTACGGGGGTGTGAGACGTTGCATTTTTTGCTTTCTTACTGGGGTATGAATGATTGAGGAGGTCACACGTTTTCTTTGTTGTTGTTGTTGTTGTTCAGCTCGACCAGACGCCGTGTTTTTGTGCATTGCATGCGTGATTTCAACGTATGTATGCACTATACGCTTCCCTCTACGCAATTTTTCTAGCCTCTGCATTACGAGAGGACCGAGCCATTGAATGTTTGCTTCCTTAGAGAGTATGACTCATTGCTGATGGTTTTTGTGCCATTACACTGCACAAGGCGTCTTGTTTTAAGGCAATCGGGAGTACGAGCCACTTAAGGTTTTCACCCTAATAGTGCATGCCAAACCGTGCCGCTGTTCATCAGGAGGTCTTGTTGATCTGTGCTAAATAACCAAATTAGTCAATCTGCCATTGCAAGCCGTCTTTGAAAGATTTGACCTCCTTGTCAAAATACAACGATGAACGCGCACGTATTATTTCTGAACCCTTTCACATGCATAATTGGGGCGACACATGCATAAGCCTACATGATAGCATTCCTATCTCAATGATTACAATTTATTGCCCCTGCGCACGCTGAATTTTTGTTCCCTTTGTTGTTTTGTTCTGTTCTTCGCGACAGTGGTAGAGTATATATATATATATATATATATATATATATATATATATATATATATATATATATATATATGCTGAGTCAAAGAAAAAATAACAACACTTGGTAGTTAGCACTGTGGTCTGTGTCCTTCTCTTCGTCCTGTCGTTTAGCGCTGTTTTCTGGTCTTAGCCATGAAGCAGCCACATGCGCACATACCAAATACGCATCCTTCTGTAGTCATCCTGCTATCGTAAAACGTAAAAAAAGAATTTCATATTACCACCGAATACTTTTTCCATGCTATATACAGCAGGCCGCCTTGATCAGACAAGATCAACCCCTATTTGAAACTCCCAGTGAATTTCAACGACGCATAAGGGGAGGTTTCAAGTAGGGCTGGCCTTCCCAAAGCGTGGAATCAATTCCAGAGAAAGGAAACAAAAAGGTGCAGGCGACCTTCAAGACTGTCGTTTTTCAATCTCCCATTGTTTCTCTCCACTAGCGTCTCGTATTGAACCAGGCGTCTTCTCATCATCAATTCGTCTGGCGTGCTCCCCTGCCCATCCGAGATCAATATCACCTTACATATTTAGCTCTGCCTCGGGTTTTCTATGATGAGGCTCAATTGATCTATTTTGAAGTTTGACTCTACATTTCTCTGTCTTACGCTCCACTATACGACTACGCGAAGTTTTATCTCCTGGCTTCCCCAAAAGTTTATTATATTCCTTTCAGCCTACGTACCGTAGAAAGGCGGACACAGGTCTTAAAGAAACACTACATGTCGGCTAGCAAATGGGGTAGCCGTCATTTGATTAGAGATTAAGATGGCGAAATTTGGTTGGCCAAGCACTGTATTGAGTTATACAGATAACATGTTGTACTACTAGAGCAGCATAAATTAGTACCAAGGGAAGGATAGCGCAGTCGAGAATGGTCGTGTGATATAATGAGAAGAATTGCAGGCACAATAGGAGTTAGCTGACTAAAGGCTGGGTCGAATGGATATCTCCAATGGAGGTCTCCATTATGCAATGAATATGAGTTAGCATCATAGCTATACTGAAGGTTATGGTGACACAATGACATTAAATTAGGCTATGCTAGACAAGTAATTTCCTTTCCTTTCGCCGAAACATTTAGAGTGTCGCAGGCACAAATTCAACATTACGCTCCTCTTCTTCGGTTATTGTGAAAACGTATTTATTATTGTCAAGAGCCCTTCCATCTTGATTAGTGTCCTCAAGCGGTGATGAGGTTGGAAAGCTAGAATTTTGCACTGCAAGCTCAGCGCCCCAGCGGCAGAATATGATGTCACAGATTTCAAATCATTTTCTAATATTTGAGCCGCCGTTTTTTGGGACCGGAAAAGATTTCTAAAGGTGCTAGGTTGAGTCTGGTCCTCTTTACAATGCAATGGAGCCATTCACTAATAAACCCTTGACTACATTCGAGCAGATCCTCTCTAATCTCGCGACGTCACAACTACCCGGTGCGGATACTTCGCGGTTGCGTGGATCCCAGTATTTTGTTTGCGCGTCTTTTCTGATTTAGCTAGCCTCTTCTTTTCGCTATTTCCTAATCCAGAAACATTATTTGTTAATACATTTCATATCCGTATATATGCTGATGTGTTTAACGCTTCTATCCTTACTACCTCCCGACGCATTTTCCGTAGTTCAATTCTTCGGGACGCAAGTCGGAAAACTCCAGACCTATCCTTGCTACAAACTACCAAGTGTAGTGAGAGCGCGCACATTTCGTACTTATTTTGGAGAACCAGGAGTGTCCAGGAGATGCTGCGGTAGTGTAAATGGGCAGCTCGAGTATGCTGACGGCGTCCGGTAAGCAGACCACGAAAATGGCAAAAAAAAACCATTTTGAACGATAACAATAGCGTGCCTGAAGCACCGGCTGCTTCTGCTCTGTCCACGGTCCCATGCACGCTGCAATGAGCGCATGCGCTCCGGTTTTAACACGCCGGTGCCCATTGAGATCTGCACGCACGTGCCAAAAGAAAGGCGATGTTTCTTGCCGGCGCAATGTAGGGAGCACGCGACGCTGAAAACTGTTTCCACCGCTCGCAAGGCTGCGTGTTACGGTGCTGTTGCTTGAAAGCGAATTTCGAGCGCTAGTTGCTAATAGGAGTGTTTACAAATCCACAGATTAGCAGTCTGCTTCCGTTGCTTATGAAATGACGTGGGCCCGGAATGGCATAAGTCAGCAAAGGTAGGCTATGCCACAAACAGAAGAAATAAAGCAACATGCGGCAAAAAAGGAGAAAATGTAACTGAAAAGCTAGGCAAAAACATAGCACCGTTACTATGTAAGTGCGGGCTCTCATAACTGCGATGGTTTCGTAGCCCCGCACGCGAGCGTCACAGGCGATCTTGCACAATTTAAAATGACGTTTGTATATACCATTTGCAAACTTGAAATTTCGCCCGCACAGGGAGACTTTCTCCTAGCATTAAATGTTTCGCTAGTTTTCTGTTAGTTGGCACCAAAGTAGTCGAAGTCCACGCGTAGCGCACTAAAGAAACGCATGTTCGATGGTGGGATATGGAGTCTTCCAGCACCGCAGCGCAATTCTCTAACTATAAACCACGATCGCCATGCATGCTTCTTTCTGGTACTCTCTGACACATCTGGCGCGTGCGAGTACGTCACATGACGAGTACGTACGAGTACGTCACAAGACGCTATGTTAGCCCGCACTGGCTTCGGCACAGGCCCATATTTTTCGTCAGACGGATACCTACAACGTGACCGCAGTCAGCATATAATGCTATAGCATCAGAATGAACAAAGGTGACCAAGACATAAACGAAATAAAAATGAAAGAAATCGAAACATTACGTAGGACAAGCACCGCCTGAGAGAGAGAGAGAGGAAAGGGGAAAGGCAGGGAGGTTAACCAGAGAAAAAGATCCGGTTGGCTACCCTACGCTGGGGAGAGAGGGGAGGGGGAGGTAAAGTGGTAACAAAGTAGAGATAAGGAAAGGAAGGAGAATAGACACACAATCACAATCGGTCACTATCACTGAATACTGTCATCGCACAGCACAGTGACACTTATTCTTTACCCCTAGGTGGCAGTGAAAACTCTTTGTCCGGCAAGTTAACAGGGCGGGCTCCATCCACCCTGCCCGGGCGTCTGCCACAAGCCCTTGGACTCTGGCGGCGTCGTCGGCCCGCCGGACTGTCCATAGTTGATCTTCTGGGGTTGAACTGAGCAGCGCAGCTGACCAACACACGCGGAAACTTTCGCTAGAGGCTACCTCCTTGTTGCTACTCGTCAGCCCATTGCTTTCCTAGAGCACATGCTCAACAGTTGCTCTTGAGCCGCATAACTTACACTCGTTTGTCTAATTTACCCGGATAACTTATATTCGATATTACTGGATTACAGTATGTCCTTGTTTGTAGCTGCCGCCACTGGACAGACTGCGACTTGTATAGTTTTGATGAGGTGGTGGATAAATACACCGCTGCATTTGGTAATGTATTGTTATATCTTGTATTTGGTCAACCTGTCTCCCCACGCCCAATATCTGTCCTCCCCTTCTTCGGCGGCCCCTGAGTTGACAGCACCAATGACTGACGCAACCCTGTCGTTTAGCCCTCGAGCTGCGTTGTGTGCCGCCTCATTGTTTCCACCGTCCCCTACTAAGGTCGGAGTATGGGCAGGTGTCCATAGTAATTGAACATTTTTGTCTTTGTTTTTTGCCCCTTTCAATAATACGTGTGGTGCATCCGGGGAGATTCTGCCATTTGCATAGTTGCGAATTGCTGCCTGCGAATCACTGATCATTATGTATGCTTCAGTTTGTGTTATTGCTAGTGCTATCGCCGTTTCTTCTGCTGCTTCTGTATACACAGTCCTTATTGTGGCGCGTGTTATACATTCTTTTTTATGGTTGACTACGACTGCAGTGAATCCTTTCTAGGGTTTGAGACTAGCTGCGTCTACAAAAACAGCTTCTTTATCTCGTCTAAATCTTTTCTGTATCTCCTTGGCCCTGCTTTGTCTGCGTCGGTCATGTTGTATGGGATGCATGTTCTTTGGCGGGGGGGGGGGGGGGGGGGGGCGAACCATTATATTTCTGATCTCCCTCGGCATTTCCTTTTTCCCCCTTTGTTGTGTGTGGTAGTTAATTTCCAATCTTTCTACTATACTTATTCCTGCCTTTGTCTTAGAGAATCTTTCATACTGTTATACGCGTTGAGCTATGAATTCATCCAATGTGGTATGTACTCTTAGTGCTAGTAGTCTTTCTGTATTAGTGCTCATCGGAAGTTGTAATGCCTGCGTATATACTTTCCTTTTCAGACATCCTACCTTTTTCTTTTCAGCAGCATACCCTCTGACGTATGATACCACATATACTCGTCTGCTTAGAACAAATGTCGTTACCAGACTTACTGTGTCTTTTTCTCTCATTCCGTTGTGTTTGCTAGTTATACTTTTGGTTAATCTTATTACTTGAGAGATCGTCCCCTCTAACTTCCTGATTGTTTTCTCGTCGATGCCTTTGGCCTCTATTATTAGTCCAAGGATTCCGCTTTTATCCACTTTACGTATTAGTGCTCCATCCGCAGTTCTTAGTTGTATTTCTGCTTCTTCTGGCACATTCCCTTCTGCGCTATTATTTGGTTTGCGTCCTCTTCGTGTGGGCCTGTATAGCAATAATTCTGACTTTTCTGGTGAGCAGCACAGCCTGGTTCCTTTTAAGCATCGTTCTACTGTCTCTATCGCATTCTGAAGTGTTTGTTCTATTTGCCCATCAATCTCAGTAATTGCCCATATGGCGATGCCATCGGCGGATAGGGCGTGATTTAGGCCTTCTATTTCATTGAGTTTGGCAATCCGATTAGTGCTAGATTAAAGAGCATTGGCGACATTACCAATCCTTGTGGCGTGCCTGCGCTACCCATATTTATTTCTTCCGCTCCCTATTCTCCTATATTGAGTTTTGCTATTCTCCAGTTAGGAAGCCTCGAACATAGTTCGGTGTTCTTTCATCCAAGTCTGACTCGTTCAATCTGTTGAGTATTGTGTGCGTCATGCTGTCAATTGCCTTTTTATGAATCCTATTACTTGAGAGACCATCCCCTCTAATTTCCTGCTAAGTTTCCCCGTTATTGCATTTGGCGTCTATTATTAATCCTGCAACACATCAACGTCTAAATAAATATTACCGGTGCATTTGTGCACTCAGTGCAAGAAAGGCTACATCAGTACGGGGAAAAATGATGCAGAAAATAATCTTGTACACAACGAAGAGTAAAGGCACAATACCGCAGGCATTCTGCGCATCAAGTAATGCGAGCAGACCCAAGACGTGAGAGAAAGGACAGACACAAGCTCACATTTTGTCAGCGCAGCAGATAAGTACATTTAAAGGTTAAGATAACACACATCACACCAGGTATACCTTATGCTTGCACCACACATCAATGGAAACTCCTTTTGCCGCTCTTGAGGCATACACATATAGTAAATAGAAACAAAAACAAAACCAATTGCTATATATATCAACACTGTAACACATCCCGTCACATACAGTGATTTGATGCTTAGGGCACGTTCCTGCTTTTGCGTGGTTTTCTATTATTTTTCTTGGGCCCTTTCGTTTATTTTTTGTCTGTAGCGTATCTTTCCTTTCAGTGGGCCATTTTCCAGGCATCCATAATTTAGGAACCATAACAGTCGCAGGAATAACAACTTCGCCCAGTGATAATACCATTACCACCAACTCAACATGTAGTGAAATGCAAGCCGACATGAATTGTCCGCAGTTACGGTCGAATTATGGATGCTTCTGTGCGGTTACACAAGTGGTTAGGCCCAACGCTATAGAGCCATCAATACACAAAAGAATTTTCAAAGAATTAACGGAGCCCTTTTAGCCATCATAGTAGTCTACAACGTGCGTCAGGAGCTTTTTGCCGGTAGCCCGTTCGTGACTCTTTGAACATACTAGTTTCTCGTTCATCTTGCCCCAGTTCCAGCTAGCCCCACAGTGCGAGTCATCGCTTCACTTCCTCGCTCACAATAACCTCGATTTTCTATAACCCTACAGTGCCACCACGGCC
This sequence comes from Dermacentor andersoni, assembly GCF_023375885.2. Taxonomy (NCBI): domain Eukaryota; kingdom Metazoa; phylum Arthropoda; class Arachnida; order Ixodida; family Ixodidae; genus Dermacentor; species Dermacentor andersoni. Next base: position 122,382,085 of record NC_092823.1, on the reverse strand, counting down.
GGCTGCGAACGTAGTAACGTTATGCTAACAAACGCTCCATCGGCTATCCTTTCCTATGCATGGCTTGTAACAATCATTCCAGAGACTGACAGAAGCGCTGAAGGTTCTCAGTGTTTATCGATGCACGACCAACGCTGCAAGCCCGTCGCTTCCGCCCCATTTTCGGCGTGGCTATTGTTCTCGGTTACTCGGAGGGAATTACGGTCCAAGAGAGGAGCGCGAAAATCCTGCCTCATCGATTCGCATTTCCTCGGGAGTATCGATTCCTGCTGCAAAGGCGGTAATCGGCGCCGGAGTCACGCACAGTGTCCATGAAGCGCCCAACCGACAAGAAAAAGAATGTGGTGGGGGGGGGGGGGGGGGGGTCGAAGAGCAGGGACAGGGGGCGCCTTCTCCGTAAGTTGATCGGCACAGTCACTGTTGGTCCGATGGTCGCTGCGTGTTTCTGCTAATTTCTTTTCTTTTCGTCTGTCGCCGCTATGACCCGCTACGTGGATAAGGGGACAATGCGTTCATCTGCCCAGAACTAGGTCAAGGGTTCGATTGCCCTGACGGGAGCCTTGAGTACCAAACCTTTTATTAAATGAGTCGGCCTGCCTAGGTTCGCGTGTCGAAGCGCAACACCTGAAGAACATTATGGAAATTCGCAGTGCTGGCACGCATTGAAGACACTTCTCCATGTTTCCTGCCGAGATTTCATGAGAAGTGCAATAGAGTTGATTGGCGTGGCGTGTCTGCAAATGCGTGCGCTCTTGTGCTTGTGTGAGCACGGTTGACGTTATTTCGTTTGCCACTCCATACATCTTGATTAGCAAGCCAAGCAGCCAGCCAGATTGACACCTCCAGGTTTTCACTAAAGTCAGAATTGCATGTGGTCATCAGTGTGGAGTTGACGGCGTGCTGAGAAGCTAAATGGTCTATTGTTCAATCACCACGGCCACTTGGCGACCTGTGTGAATTTAATCGTAAACGGTGTGTAATTTATAAATCGAAAGAAACGGATTCATTGCGTGGCAGCGAGAGGAAAACGTAAAACGCGGCTACAAGAAACAGAATGTTAAAAGTGTCAAAGCGAGGATTGGATAAACCCATAGCCTATCCATAAACGTTTTCAGGCGCAAGTTCCGAGCAGGTTAATTTACTCACTAACAACTTCGAGTTACGAATGCGGCGTGTATGTGACTTGCTATGCGTTGTCTGACTGCCAAGTCCTGCTCGACGAATGGTCGTCAATGCCTCACAAACAGTCACGTCTTCACGTCTTGGCTAGCCCCAGCTTTCGTTCGCGCGAGCAGTGCAAGGAAACGCGTTAATATTTTTGTGTAATTAGAGTGTAAACATAATAATCACAGTATGGTTAGAAAGCAAACGCAGTCAGCTGCTGTGCAGCTGCTACTCGCAAAGCTATAACGGGCAAAGCAACCAGGCCGAGCGAATACTACTCTTCGGTCCTTCAGCAATGTCCTCAAAGTTATTATTGGTAACTTTCTCTCGGAAGAAGTCGCCTGGTTGTGGCCAAAAACCCTTCCTACTTTAGCGTAATCCTGGTAAGTGTTCACGATTGGGAATTGCTGAGAAATTGTTTTGTTTTGATTTTGATATCCTTACGAAATATGCTGGCTTACACGATGAAACGCGTTGCAGGAGGAAGCCATGGGGAATTACCAGCCGGCACGGAGTACAGCCGAGCTCAAGCATCCCTTTCTACTTCTTGCTATGACTTAGTCTCGCAGTGCTCACACATTTTCCCTGGCGCAGGCGAATCTCGCTGGGCGAGTTCAATGGGGTCTGTCACACGCCGTGGTTGCTCAGTGGCTATGGTGTTAGACTGCTGAGCACGAGGTCGCGGGATCGAATCCCGGCGTCGGCGGCCGCATTTCGATGGGGCCGAAATGCGAAAACACCCGTGTACTTAGATTTAGGTGCACGTTAAAGAACCCCAGGTGGTCGAAATTTCCGGAGTCCTCCACTACAGCGTGCCTGATAATCAGAAAGTGGTTTTGGCACGTAAAACCCCATAATTTAATTTTTTTAATGGGGTCTGTGATGGTACTGTTTGAGATGGGCCACATGAACAACTTGCGTGAACACCGATTACTTGCCGCCACTTTGGCGACAACGTGGTTCACATCACTCAAAGCGAGCGAGTATAGCGAAGGGTATAGAGCAAGTGGCGAGAAACGTGCGGTACAACCCCTTTTTTGCGAACAGGTGTCCACAACCAAACATAGGTGCAGTGGGAGTAAAGCTGACCGGGATATGCCGGGAATCGTAGCGATATTTGCTGTGGCCTTGTGAGAAAAACATTCGAAGATGCGCATGTCGATGTGCTTCCTGAGCATGACACAGCATTTGGGCGATTACAGGGTCTTGACACTCGAAAGGCAGAATGGTGTCTAGGAAGCTCTGGGGACTGCTTGCGTACAGCCGAAAGAACGGCGCGTATCCAGTGACTTCATGCTTGGTACTGTCGTACGCATACGTAACAACAGGCAAAACGGCGTCCCACCTTTTGTGGGCAGCGACGACGTACACTGATACCATCTTGGTAAGGGTCCGATTCGTCCGCTCCGCGAGGTCGTTAGTTTAGTTTTAGTTGTTCTCTGATTTTCGTTACTATTTCTATGTTTCTGCTTTAAATTAGCTCTTGAGATGGAGAGTCAGCGGTCAGATAGTTAAAAGGAAAAACCAACCCAATTTTGCAGAACGAGGTTTGATCTGAAGATCCTTCTTTACAAATTAAATTATGGGGTTTTACGTGCCAAAACCACTTTCTGATTATGAGGCACGCCGTAGTGGAGGTCTCCGGAAATTTTGACCACCTGGGGATCTTTAACGTGCACCTAAATCTAAGTACACGGGTGTTTTCGCATTTCGCCCCCATCGAAATGCGGCCGCCATGGCCGGGATTCGATCCCGCGACCTCGTGCTCAGCAGCCTAACACCATAGCCACTGAGCAACCACGGCGGGTATCCTTCTTTACCTACAAAGATCAATCAAAGCTCTTCGGTATGCCTTTAGAAGAACCGACAAATGGCGGTTCATTTAACCCGCTTGTGATAAAATGGCGACGAAGCATTGGTCATTCACGCAGCTAAAAATGTCCCTAAAATGTCATTAAGTCTCCGAAAAGGCATACTTGTACGGGTGGTCAAAAAACTCGTTCAATTTACCAAATTTCTCTCTAAGTTACCCATAGCGCTTTCAGTAATGTTCATCAAACTCTAGAGAGAGAGAGAGAGAAGGGAAGACGGAAAGGCAGGGAGGTTAACCAGACTGAGTCCAGTTTGCTACCCTACACGTGGGGAGGGGAATGGGGAGTGAAAGAGGGAGAGAGAGAACTTAGATGTAGGATGTCTATAGTCGGGCACTCAAGTCTGTTGCCCTCAGGTAGCGAAAAAGCGCTCGAACTGCTTTCTGGGCCAATGAACTGTGAGGCCAGGCTTCCAAGATCGTCAAACTCTAATTTGACACACCACTCAAGGCCTTAAGGGCTCTGCTGAAGTTTTTAAGGACATGCGAATTGTGCGATCGCCTTTGAGAGTTGTATCGCGTACAATCGCGTTACGGCGTGAATTTTCCGATTTCTCTTTTTTTCTCTCCTCTTCTTCTTTGTCCTTTTATTCCCTTTACCCCTTTCCCCAGCACAGGGTAGCCAGCCGGTACTTACACTGGCTAACCTCCCTGTCTTTCCTCCTCTTTGTCTCTCTCTCTCTCTTGACACACCACTGCTCACATGTCAGGGATCCCAGTCACAAAGTCACAGTCGACTTGATCAGAGGAGGCGTGCTGTAGACATGGGACACTTAATAAGTTCAAGCTTCGTCCTAACAAGAGGAAGAGGAACAAGGTTAGGACCACCCTTAAAAGAGGCACCCCCAAGCGAAAGCTAAAGGTTCCTCTTGAGGGTTTCAGAAAATGGTCTAGAATCCTGTCGCATCAGTGAGGTCTGCAAAGAGTTGCGCTAGAAGTCGTATTAAGGGCAACTGCACAACACGTGCTCGATAATTTATTCGGACCCACAAATTTCGCACATTAGTGTATCGGCCATTCCGAGACGGAATGAATACGCGTATCTAAATGCCACAAAAACCCATAGGCAGTAGAGCCACTTTGCGTCCGCACGAGAGAGGCTAACTGTCACTTTCCGCCGTAACAGCGCCTCCAGGGTACGTAGGCGGCAGTCAGAGACGCTCCAGAGACAAGCTCCTGAAACCCTGTGCCGTTGTGCAAGCAAGCAAACGAAATTCTCTTGCAGCGTGCCTCCTCGTCAGTGGAAATAGAAATAATCTTGGAACCTGTACACATCACTAGATCGTACAGAAAGGTATTCATGCGGTACTGAAGTTTCTGTTGGACGCTAGCCTCATTTACCGATTGTAGACTTGCTGTGCATCTATACTGTGTGGGCACAGTACTCTCTCTCTCTTTTCGCTTTCACTTCCCCTTTTTCTTACCCCCATCGCAGGGTATTAAACCGGAGGCTCATCTGGTTGACCTCCCTATCTATCTTCTCATTCATTTCTCTCTCTCATCCTAAGGGTGTCTACTTATGATCCCTTTTATTATTTTGGTTTAAGTAATAGCTTCATCCTAAGCTTTTCATAAGAGGACGACGTTGATGAGGGCGTGAGCTTAGGAAGTGCGTTCGTTTCCTTAGCTCACGCTGTTGATGACGCCGTGAGCTTAGGAAGTAGGGAAATGCGTTCGTATGCGAACGCACTTCCCTATATTGAGGGCGAGCTCCCTTACACAGCCACGGCTGGCCGGTCGGCATTTGTGTGATCTGAGTTAAAGAAATGTGATGGTGTGTAGGCAGCGTCAAAAGCTCGAGGGATTCGAGTTACGCGAAAAAAAAAAAGAGAAATCAAATGTCAGCCCACTTTTACCTTGCAGCCACGAAAACACTATGTTGGTCGCGTACGCTAGTACGTGCGTAGCGCATTTGAAATTCAGACGGCGTGCCCAGAAACATCGTATATTTGAGTAAACTTTTGACCCGCACTCTACGTGGATGCGTCGAAAATCAAAGCGCGCGAGTTTCGCTTCCACCATATCCGTGTGTCTTGGGGCCTGGCGAACTCGCATCGATCTCCCAGAACTGCTCTGCTCAAAGCAACACTGCACACTTGTTTCTTTGCCTTTTTCTTTTTTTGTACGCGAAGCTCTTCGTGCACTATCGAGCCTGTGAGTACACGCGAACCTCTTCGACCTCAAGAAAGCCCGCATCCCGTGTGTAACGAACCGAGCTTCCCGCCGCCGTATCTCTCGGGTCTGACTCGGGCACCACTGAGACACCTGTCAGCATCAGAGGCACTCTCCTGGAGAAAAAGCGCAGCTACGTTGCAGTGCTCCCTGTAGTATACGCCGTGGGCTGTGTACATGCGCAGTGACTCCTAACCGAGCTTCGATGCAGTACTTTTACGACGGATTCTGAACCTGCGCGCGGCGGGAGATATATCGACGCTTCTTTTGCATGCTGGCATGATTGGTAGCTGAGTGCGGTTGGCGGTTTCCGTGTGGCTAGCGTACTCGATTGGACGCCTGATTGAGTGGTTACTCTCGATAAGGCCCAGTGGGCCACGTTTCTTCTTCGCATCGGCGAAAGGGTAGGGCTGAAGAGGGAAATAGAAGACGTAGATAAAGACAAAAAAACGCGGCGAATGCGCGCGCATACGCAAGTAGTACTACGCAGTCAATAACGTTCCCACGGGTCATTCGTTATCACGAAGCTAAAAAAAGAAAAAGACTTCCCCATATCCTGGAAGTATGGCCGACGAAAACAAGAAGGTCTGCACGGACAATGGACGATCCTCCAGCAATCCCAATGCATTGGATAGTGACTGACTTTGCAAATAAAATCAAGGGCAATGGCCCCATACGTGAAAATGTCTGAAGAGAATGAGGGTAAGATAGAACGGCAGAGAGAGGCAGAGAGGTATTCCAATAAATAAATAAACAAATAAATAAATAAATATCGTGTCAAGGGCCTCCTCGCGACCACAGTCAGAACAGTTGTAGAGTTGTGGGGCATTCCGATGCAAAAAGCAAAAGACAGTTAAATGACACCTGCCTTAAGAGGGAGACCAGTCTGGTATAAATTCCGACCACATGCAGGTCTTAACTCGCGCTCGAAAAGATGACAGTCTTTCTTTACTCCACGGCAACCTAGTCAGCGAGCCTGTAACCTATAAACCATGAATGACAAACGTCGTTGGCTGTATTGGCCCAGCTCATCGCATTGGAATATGAATGAATGTCTTATTCTGCGTTTTTTTTTTTCATTCAAGATAAATGAGGTTAAGAACGACGCAACGAAAAATTCAATCTAGAATGACTCTGAAAGCCCCTGTTCTGGCGGGTATATTTAAGGCTCTTGCGTTTTTGTAAGCTTTAGAGCGCAACTCCTGTTCGCGACAATGCTTATGTTGTAAGCACGTCATGTTATTTTCTTCTTTCTTCACTTCTGAACGTCGTTACGTCAGCACTTGGGACACGACGAGCTAAAGTGTACATTATATCTGACGTCTGGTACCCACATTTCGGGCACTTGTTATGTATTAGGCCTCTACCAGCGTGCCAAACCTTTTGTTCGGCTAACCTCTCCACTTGGGATTAACATTTTTCTGATGAGCGCTTACGTAGGTTCACGGCTGTTTGATGCACACGGTTTTCTTACGAAAGATTCTTGGAATATGCACATTCTGGACAGTGTGGGTGGGCTCTGCTTGGGGAATAAAGTACAATGGCCGAGTGCTCGTTCAAGGTACTGTTGTCGCTAGGCTAGCCGTTTCGTACAACACAGTACCAACATTATGAACAGTTTACCTCACATGATCCAAATGCAAAAGATCGTATCTCTTTGTTCACTAATGTATTCAGCAGTGAACAAACTTGATATTCAAACTCGATATTATAGTTTTCGTAAATAACGCAGGCTTCCTTCGATAAATTATTGTGAAAGGCTTTCTTTATTACATTATTTTTCTTTTTTTTTTAGTGTTTTAGTATTAGCTGTGAACATTAGTGTGGTGGGCTCTGCAGTAGCCACACTTCCTATCTTGTCGTACTTAATAAGGAATGTGAAATACTTCTGGATGATTCGAATACCCTGGTCCTGCACCGCCAATCTGTGCATTTTCTCACTATACAAAGCTCCATTTACAGCGCAGCAGCTTTTATTTAGTCATGTTTTCCTCAGTCGCTGGGGACTATATACAGACTGAGCGTTAATATTTTTCACGTCAGTTCAGTACACTATTGCTAAACAACTTACATTTGTATTGAAATAAGGTTAACGTTTAAGTGCACTCCTATCAAATCAAAACATTCACACCCGATTTTACAGCATCGAAAAAATTTTCAGGTCAGCCGCATTGCTTACCGCTCATGCTAATGCAAGTACATCGTGCGAAAACCCTCTAAAAATTGTTCAGCCGAAGCTGAATTTTGTGTACATAAGGGCTTTCTTTTTTTTTTACATATGAATGCTTCGCTGTCGCCAAGTTATAGTGCCGTAACCTATCAAGTCAATATCTTCCAGGTCTCACTGCTGCCTTAGTGAGGTGATGTCCATGCGCTAAGGTGTACGGAACCAAGGTTTAATAGACCATTACGCACGCTCAATGTGACCATTTAGTAATTTAAAAGCTGATTTTATTTATCAGTAAAGCTAAACTTGGCACGTATACGTTCTATTGAAAAAAATATCCTCAAATATTCGTCACATGGTATAAAAACCGCGCCTCGAACACGTTCAGTAACTAATTTATTTTTTTGACCCCAGAGTTAACGAGCTGTAGAACAGCTGTCATGTATTCGCTTAAACGCCCTTCAGGAGGTACCATCAATCTTCGTCGCAAAATATTGCTGCAGAGCTTTTCTCCAAAGCTTAAATCTCGGGGTTTGATCTCTGGTGGCAGCATCGAGCATGTTAACACAGTTAACCTTTTTTTTTGCTGTTATTGTTCGGTGAATTTTGTGCGTAGACGTTCGATCCGCTTTTGCAGACCTTTCCGTCTTCGACATCAACGTTGGGCGAGCTTTGAATTGTTTTTTTTTTTTTCACACAACTCTTGACATTATGCCGGAAGCAGGCGAACATGCATTTTTATACCGCTCTGACACGGGGCGGCTTAGATCAAGAGATAATTGCCCGGCACAGAAAAAGTAATGAAAGAGAAATCGCAAGTGCTTCACATCGTTTCAAATAATAATGGACGTGCATGCAATAATCGAGGCGCTTGCGAAATTGTTGGAGTGCTTAGAGAATATTCAACATATTTTCTTTATCAGCAAGCCTAGGTTCCACTCCCGCTAGAAAGCGGTTTCTTCATATAGCTATAGGTTCTCCAAAGACGTCAAAATAACACTTGTTTTATAGCATTAATTTGATATTATACAGACCAGTGAATAAACAAAGAAAATAATCCTTGCTGAACTAACAGCCACGCCTTACAGATTCTTCACGTTCTCACGGTTTAGAGAAAAGCCGTAATTACATGAGGAGGGCTAGAGATACAAATCTAATAAGAGCTGCATCTTCCCGGAAAAAGCGTAAACTAAATGACAGATCGGTAAAGAGAAAAGGCGCAATTAATGGTTTGCACGAACCATTGATCAGAAGCAACCATGCCAGCAAAAGCTGCAGATCAAGGTAATGAGTCGCAAAGTACGCGAAGGCGGTACACCAGATCCCCTATATGCTTGGCACGCTTCCAAGCCGCAGACAAGCTAAAACCTCATACGACTATGTACACGTAAATCACGACAACTTATGGCTAATGAGCGTTGTAAACATGCGCAGTGAAAAGTAACAGCGCAGTCCCTGGTGCCATTAAGGTCGTCTATGCATAAACGTATATAATTAAGATGTATTTTGTGTCACGTATGCGGCCTCAACAACGAATTTACGGTGGTTTAATCTTTCTTGCTGCACCTTATTTGAATGTTTATTTTGATGCTATTAAGCAAGAACCTGTTATTTTTTGTGACTGCGGCATCGTAGTGCTGATGCATGTAATTTAATGTCTGCTTCTTTGCTTTTATGACAAGAATGCTGACAAATTGCCGGAACGACGTCGCAAAGATACCGTTAATTTATCTTCAGTAGCTTGTGCAATGTTTGTTCGTAATTTAAAGAAGAAACATTCAAATTTAAGTACACGAACAAGGCAAGAGCACGTCAAGTCGTCTTGTCGGGGTGAGAAATGCCTGCCCTGCTCATGTAAACACTGTACCCCGCAAGTGTGGAATCTTGAGCAAGATGGTACTTCTCCACGGCGATTGTGTTCATAACGCATGATTGGATTGAGAAAAAAACGCACAGGCAGAGAGTGCTGCAACTTGAAACTCATTTTACTTTCATGAAGAAGCGAATTATACGACTTTATAATTTTTCAGTCAAGTAAGACAAGCACCTGTTCTCATATTTGACTAGAGCTGATGTCTAAAATCGTCGATTGTTCTTTTTCCTGCCTTTATTTTGTTTTTTGTTTTTGTTACCAGTGCACATATGCCGTTTGTCATGCACATAAATATATTTTCAAAATGTATGCCCCTTATTCGTGCACTGTGATTACCATTGCCATCAGTGGATTCATTTGGCTTGGCCCCATATTGGCCTGATGGCTCGAAATGGCCGGGTGACTCGGCTCAACCCACATGCCAGCCCAAGTAAATGTGGTTTTGTCGGACCGCTTGGTCGTATCCAGCAGTGTAAAGCAGACACGCTGTGGCATATCTCGTCTCCATGCCAGCTACAGCAGCCATCACAGCCCGACAGGTGCAACTTTATGTAAACACAGTAGGCTAAGACCGTCAGAGGCCAACCACAGACTTTGACCCGCTCATGTCGGGTTCACTTATGCTATCGTCTCACCTTCAAGTATGTATTTAATTTCGGCTAAGCTGCCGTCCCGTTTACTGCTGAAAGTTTCAGCGCCAATGTTGAAAACCTTGGTCGTTTTCAGAAAGCCGACAAGATCTGCGCCTATAAATTACATTAAGAAATAAAGTATATTATGCATATTCAAAGATGTTTCAGTCATGCGCGAATGCCTTTGTCTATTTCAATAAATGCAGCACGATATTCCCATGTATCGTGGTTTAGTCGGGATCCTGTTACTGAAAGTCGGCAAATAAAAACGAAAGAACATAATGAACACGATGCAAGGCCCAACAGGTTTTCAAGTTAATGCGGTTGTCGGGTGGCCGATAACGAACACTACGATTCCTGTGTAGGTTTCCTAAACGGTGTTACGTAGTTAAGTGCATACAGATATGGTTGCGTTATAGTTCATTCGTCTACAAAACTGAAAATTCTGAGCATATTCTCCGAGTCTCTTTAGTAATTTAACTTGTTTGCAGAACTGTACAAGTTCGGGCGTACTTTGGTATTTTTGCAAGTACTCTTCGTATCTTTATTGTGACTTTCTACCCTTGCAGATAGCTATCGCGCGTTCTTAGACCTTCTGACTGTTTCCGTATTCTTCTGTGATGTCTTCCTTTTTCTTTTTTTTGTGAGCCCTACATTGAGAAGTTGCGGCTACCTCCCCAAGGCGTTCAACCTGCCTTTTAATTTCGTTTAGTAGTAAAAAGTTTTACTCGTGCGTTGACCTTGTGAACTGGACACGGGAAATGCAAATATGGCATGGGAAAAACCGTGTTCTTTAGCGAAAGACAAATTGTACATGCTCACACTAGCTGGTACGAAGAAACGAAAAAGAGACCAAATAAATGCCGCCAGTAAAACACGGGCACCTTTTCTCGCACGCAAGAACTCCTACGTAAATGAAAGTTCCGTGCGTGTCTCTAATGAGAGCTATTTTCTGGCGACGTGCTCATCCAACCCGCGGAATAAGCATATTGGAGACTAGAGCTGCCTCTCACGTGCATATGTGAGAGCCAATATTCAGAACACCGTTGTAGTGATGCAAGGCTTACTTCATTAGATCTAAGAGATCAAGGCGCCTATACGTGGCGCCGGCTACTCATCATTAGACAAAGAAGTAAACAATAAAACTGAAAGAACAATACGGCACTGAACAAGCAAAAGGTCACATCCATGAAAAATTCACACAAAGCGCGAACACATTCGATGTCAGGTCGCATAGGATCATTGAAGGTAATTCGCGAAGAAACGTCAAGTAAAACACAATGAAAAGTAAAACAAGGTCACACAAGTTCACTAAAGAGAGAGTATACTCAAAGAAAGCGTGAATCCCGGTCAGAGAAAGGAATACGAAGTTGGGTGCAGAGAAAAATTCAAAATTAGTTCAAATAAGACAGTCAGCTCACATTAGATCACTAAAAGAGTACTCGGGAAACTTGTGAGAAAAATAATATCTTCGGGGCAAAAATATCACTCGCCTCCAGAAATACCTGGAAGTTCCCCAAGGCTCACCTTTGTGTAATGTACGTGTAGGTTTAAGCATACGGCACTTTGCTAAGGCGGGGGAGCCCATGTTTCAATGATATTAGATTACATATAAAACGGCGTCTTTCGGTTTGTAGCGCCACGTACGTCTTATTAAACGTTTTTAATCTTCTTCCGCCCATCCTCAAGCGCATTGCGTAATATTTGCGCGGAAAATTTGTTCGAGTTAGCACTGTGCCTAGGGGTGCATCTTTATGACTTTTCTTGCATGGCGCTTTCCGTATAGTTGCGATTTTAGGATCGCGAACTCTTCAGCAGGCACGTTTCCCATTTCGGAGTGTTTACTTAACAACAATAACAACAACATGCTGTCTGTGTGATCACTAGGGGTGCTTCAGGTGTTTCGCTGCGAAGCGTTGCTTTAATGTTGCCAAACATTATATTCTCTAAACAAAGCTGGTTTTTAACTGCTACCAGGCGGAACGCAACTCCTGCCTGCTTTAGCACGAAAAAAGTGCACAGAAAAACGAAAGTCAGTAAAGAATAGCGGAGAGATTTACAGAAGATAAGATAAAGCGGATAAGGAGTTAACAATAGGACAGAGAATAAAAAGAGAGAGGATTATATTTAAAACGAAATCATGTGCAATCATCTGAAAACAGCACACGAACGACACCCGTTTGGTGTTAGCGCCAGTCCGGTATACTCAGGGTTCGCCGTACTGGTCCCCAAGCTCGCGCAGAATTACACCACATCAGCGATCAAAATGTCGAGATTGCAGTCGGGAATCCAAACGCGTTGCATACAAAAACAAATCGCCATGGCCGCCCTCGGCAGCTTAGGAGAGCGCGGGGCAAAAGCTGTTTGCGCGCTTGCGGATGTGCGCTTCTGACATTCATGCATCAGCTAGCGCTAACCAAACTAAGCATAATATTCTAATGAATATATAGGAAGATTATTCGCTGGGTTTCGCTCCTACGTTGAAGCAGGATGATAAAAAAAACGAGGTTGTTTCAAGCTGTCCGCTCTTGCGTTTGAACGGGAGCCTGAACTCAAGCGACACAAGTTGCACGAGCATGCCCTTTGCATGTTCGTCCATCGCTGCTATCTGCCACGTGCAGCGCGTTTCGCTAATACTTTAACGAGCCCGAGACGACCGTGCATTCCATTGACCGCTCACAGAAGGGAACGCGGCATAAGGGTGATTTGTATCATAGTGCGCCGGCGTAATGGCTCTACATCTGTAATTCGCAAGTGCCTTGTTTGTTTATTTTGACATTCTTATTATCATTTGCCAACGCCTGTAGGTCGAGCGTTCTCGAATTCTTGTTGATAAAATGCAAATTACGCCTGCAGCGTGCGCTGTGGGTCTGACGTTCTACAGTGCTTACTTACTAACAATAAATAAAGCGGTCCCTGTTCGGGCACTGTGATCAGCTACTGTGGAAAGTCTGAGGTCGAACGATACCTCGGCTAGTTCATATATTTCTTAAGCAGAAAAAAAAAGTATTATATACAAATATTTGAAGAAGGGTAAAGTAATGATAACAATAAAGATAAGGGCGCCATGATGGAGAGTTGAATCAACGCCAAAAGTGTGCCAGTACCTGATCGATATCGCAGACGAAACTGCCCGTTTTGACGAACATATTCTTAGCGACTCCCAAGGTCAGCATAACTAAGTTTTGTCGTACACTGCCGCAATAGCGGCATCAAATACTAGTGAGATGGTGAAATCAACGAATACTAGAGAATACAATTGAAGAACTCATCATTGAAAAACCGTTATTTATTTTAAGACAATTCCGAGAATCCTATAGAAGCGCTAATAAATTTCGTCCGTTGAAAATTTAGTTTGACCACATTTATTCCGTCTTCGAAATAATGAAAAACGTACTGTTGCGGAACAGACTCAGGCTTTTCAACACTCAAGCAAGCATTTTCATTTATACTGAATGTGGGCTCCAATGCAAGAAATCCCTACAGAAACGTCAGATATAATAAAATCATATATACTTGGAAAGCGCCCACTCAGCCACTTGAATCATATGCTGGTTATAAAACAAGTAAAAGAACAATGAAATATGTATAACTGCTACCTGATAACATGCCGACACCGAAAGCAAAACAACCATACATTGCTTGCTGGGGCCAATTTCCCAGCTTTATTGAAGAACCGCGACTGAAGTGGTCTTGCAATAAGATAGTGAGCTGGGCTAGCTGGCTGACGTTCATATTTGAAATTTGATTGAAGCTCACATAAGACGGGGACACAAATTTAGAACTAGACAGGACAGGCGCCGTCCTGTCTACCTCCGTAGTTGTGACCCCGTCTTATGTGCGCTTCAATCAAATTTCGAACATGAACTGGTCTGCCAGATAGAAGCTTTTTACAAATAACGTACATACATTCGGGAAACAACACGAATTAATTAACATTGGACGTAGTGACAGTTTCTTCACTGGATAGCGGGTTGCAAAATGCCTGCCGATTTCTGATCGGCTGTACCACCTTCATTCCAATTTGTTTTCCTAGAACACTTTACACATCGTACTCAAATTTGCAGCACAGGTCCAATCACGAGCTCCTTGAAATGCTTGCAAAACATTTTAACTGTCGTTACCTTCGTCAGTGAATTTGTTTTTAATGTGTTATTTTGGCGGGCACAGTTGCGGACGCGGGGCCTGGAAGTAGTTGACTTGAGGTTGCTAAATCGGTTAACACACGAGAAGCACGTCAGAAAAAAAAAGAAATAGATGGCCACTTGAATGAATGCATCTGGTACAAGAGATCGTAAATCGACCAGCACACTACAACCCGCTATCCAGCGAATAAACTGCTAGTACTCCCAGCCTCGAAAGTTGAAAAGCAGTGCACTTCCTCGAAGGTGTATTCGTTATTTGAACGCTATGCGTTACTTTATGCGTTATTCGCACAAAGCTTCTGTTCGAAACACCAGTCCAATCGCGGTTCTTTGATAGAGCTCGAGAAATAGGCCTAAGTAAGCAGTTAGTCAAGCTGGAGTGATTTCTTACAACGAACCCCTATGTTTGTAACGTTTGCTCACATGTTCTAAAGCAACGCACCACATCCAAAGGGTGCCGCCAGTGCAAGATTACGGCTCACTTTTCACAACATTGGTTCTTCAATGTGCGCTCCAGGATTCGAAAACTAGCGGGGTTTTTTTGCGTTCTGCTACATCGAAATTCGGATGCTGGGAGCGCTATTGGAACCCGCGGCTTCATGCTCACCAATGCAACGCGACAGCCACTGAGAGAACACAGTGGGTACTTTCATATTGAAAGCAGAGACACGAGTACTATGTAAACAGTACCCCTTGATTCTCAAAAACCAATGTGTGGCAATAAAAAAACAGGCAATCTAGCAAAACGAGATAAGCATAACTGGAATGAACATAACTAAAGCTGGCGGAACGGCCCCTACAAACTTGCAGCAACTACCTCGCCTTGCCTGAATGCCACTAAGAGCAATATTACGCCATTTACTGAAATAATAAAGCAAGCGCGTTAGGAAGTGTGATTAGTTTAATAAAAATCACTGCTTTATACATTAGGTAAAAGTTACTTGATCGTGGCATTCAAAGTCACTGTACCGCAGGCTCCCTTGGAGCGACAAGTGAGTATAAAAATAAAAGTATCTTTGAATCAGGAGGCGGTAAAACAAAAAAATTCCCACTTATCATAAGTCAGAGTTCGCTTGTCAGTGCACGGGGAGAAAAGTGAAAGAAGAAAACACACAACGGGAAATAAGTACAATGCAATAAATGCCACTAAAAAAAATCGAACATTAAAAATGGCACAGCGAAGGATCGTGCCGAGACTGGTTTCATAATGCGGACTTCAGAGCACCAGAAATCTCAGCGAGCTTGGACGTTTTGAATAATATTTGCTGCGAGCAAACAAGATTGGCAATGTCGCGATCGCGCGCCGGTTTTCCAGTCTTTCTGTTTGGCAAACAAATGTCATCTGTTTAACGACGGCTGTTTAGCCGAGCCGATAAGCTCGCATCGCCCTAACGGCCTTCAGCAACCATTTCATGCAATGTTTGCGCAGTATCTCGAAAAAACTAGGCCAGAGCGTACATATTTTGTAACATTCCTTTTATGCAAGCTTTCATTCGTTTTGCTCTTTCACGTGTATCATTGGCTTAAAAAAATCCGCATAGCCCCGCTATTCCGAAGATCGGCCACTGTACGGGGCAGATGCAACAAAGCGAATAGGGTCAAAAATATTCATTACAAAATACTGCGGCCCAGGTCTAGGACAACGATCAAACCACACGGCTGCATCTCGTTCCTGAAATACGTATAGCATCTTTATTCAATTTTCAAGCCGAAAGGTAGTGATACCGTCTTACGGGCAACTCGTGCTCGTTTTAAGCTTCTCGTTCGCCTATTGAACGACGACTCGAGTTCTTAACGAAAGGCTAAGAGATATTGATTCTCTCTAGAATCGTCTAACTATGGACATTTTTTCTTTCTATCAAAGTACGGAACACCGTACCGGCCCAACGCGAGCGTATCATAAAAATACGCATCCGAAACGGTGGACGGAGAATGCGATTTCTACGTACATTTTTATTTGCTCTCTGCAGTATCTGCGAATTGGGGATTTCGTTGGGTTTTCGTGTGTAATAGCCTGGTGAAGAAAAGGAATTCTGCTCATAAGCTAAAAAGAGCTTAAACATTGAGACTGGCGAGTTTCCCGAGGCGACTCCAAAACCATGTCACCCATTGTGTCACACGCTGTAGGAATCATGTTCTCAGATGAACACGTACCTACATTCTGTTGGTTTCTTTACATTGAAGGCTTAAAAAGGTACTCTAATTCCTTTTGCAGGCTAGACCCCATTGTATCATTACAGGACGATAATATTCAGCGACCATCGCTTCTCAGTACTGCCGCCCGTGCGCTTACATCTAATAATAGTTACGTAATTTATTCCAAGTACCAAGTGTATTGTTGTTCCGTTTTACGGAGCCAGACAACGTTAAAGATGAAAGGCACGAATGCAAACAACAGTCACAGAGGTTCTTCGTCCATTTCACAGCTTTTCAGCTTGTGGCACACGAAAATCACTTTCTCTTAAAATTTTCGTTCACGCTCCGTGTCAGCTGAATGGGGTGTGGCGGACGAGGACATAGCCTACGTGTTCCGGAACTGACTTCTATATGTTCAGCAAATTCAATAGCTTCGTTTCAAATTTAGGGCTCGGGAAATCACTGATAGTCACTTGGGAGGGTGATTGGCCGATGGCTAGTTCACGGCGTTGGAAGGGCAGATTTCAATGCAGTGATGGCACTTGCAAACAAGCCCAAGTGCCTTATTGAAGCAAATTAATGTTTAAAAGTACATTGCGTCAGAAAATGCGTAAAGTAGTACTTACACACAAGGTGCAGACATAATAGCGACGTATTGTAATACGAATACACGAGAAAACGTCACCCGGTTACGCGGAAACTGAAAGGTGAAGCCCTTTTCAAGCTGCCGTTCGAGGTCCATCCTCACCCTTGTAGGCCCTCCATCTGGCGCAAGTGCATTACTGAACTAACTGAATTTCTCAACGAGACATGTCTCAGAAAATTTGCAAAGTATGACTGACGCAAAACCTGCAGACAAGATAGCATGGGATTGTCATTCTAATGCACGAGAGAACATCATTCTGTTACGGGGAAACTCAAACACAAACCTCTTTTTCACCTGCTGCCGTTTTTCGAGTGAGCGACAGAATACAGCCTAACAGTTAGCTGTAAAACAGGAGATGGCGCTTGTCATAGAGAGTGGTGGTATACACGTACCTATTTAGATTGCGGGATAGTCATGCCCGAATGGGCTCATAATTCGAGCGGAAGGATGTCGTTTCCAAGCGCGTTAATTCACTTTTTCTCAGGAGGCAGCGCGCGCACGCTCGGGCATGCAAATACGTTGAGAAAAACGGCACGTTAGCGAGCTCGTTATCGTATTGGGCCATCCTACCCCCCTTCCAGGTGCAAGGAAGGGTTAGCAAAGTCGATTTTCTCACCTGGTGGGTACGTCCTTCGTGCGGTGAAGGCCGGTGTGATACGGCGCGGTCGACATGAATTGTAAATTCAGCGCAACGTGTGTCGGAGCCCCAACTTGGCGTTAAAACGTAATGATCATTGATTAACAAATAAAAGTTAATGTGAGTATACTTCTTCAAACAGATAGTGAATTATAAGAGTGCTCTTTTTTACCTAGTAATTCGAATTTACTTATCCTACCGTCGCTTTATACCGGCTCTACTTTGGAAGACAGATACAAATGCGTTCAGCTGTGGCCGTTAACGCTGACGCCATCAACGCCGCCACCGGAAGAGCTGTAAGGTTTTCCACATCGTAGATAACCTTCGTACTCAATTCCAAATAGTAGTCCAGAAGGCGGAAGTATTACAGTCGATGACAGCATGAGAGTTTCAAAGAAGCTTCACCAACAGAAAGACAGCGAGCCTGACCTTCAGCTCTGAAAGAAAGCCGAGCCAGCTGGAGTCCGCTCACCACTTGATGAATTTGCTGTACTAAAGTAAATGCTACGCTAATTGGAGACAGCTACCTGTTTCAGGCTCAATCATGCGTTATCTGTGGCAGGAGAACCCATAAACGTGCCTGGACGTTAGGTTTAATCCTGAAACGAGCGACAAAAAAAGTAAAGCCACTTCCGCGTATAGTGAATGCTGTCAAAACAGCGAAGCTAGTGGTCGTTTTCTCAAGTTTTAACTCGTGTTTAGCCCGATTTTCATGAAAATGTTTAGTATCGTTGTCGTCGTTTCGCTAGATTCGAGCTTCGGTTCCGGATTGCGCACACTCTTCAGTTGCGTGAGGTTGTGATCAAACCACAGGCTGTCACACACGTTGCAGCTGTGGTCACACTTACGGTCGAGGAACTCTTTCTTGAACCGTCCATCGGCACCCTCTGGGGGTGGAATCTCTCTGCGTCGACGTCTTTGCTCGGCCTCCTACTCTCGAAGTTGGGGGTTAACTTGCCTCAGCTGGTGTTTGGCTTGGGTTGCCTGCTCTTGGAATTTGGGGTTAGCTTATCTCCCCGGTGCTTGGCTCGAGCGGCCGGTCGCGCGGCAATTTCGAGTGCATTTTCGGGCTCCTCTCACGATCCGAAAAACACTTTTATGCAGCACGTATTGCGCAACAGAAAGCTGTAATGAGATTTTTTCATGTCGCTCTACAATTTTCTCACTGACCTTTTTCATCTAATTATAATATCGGAGAAGCTGAATACTTAATTAGGACTAATTACCGAGTTAGGCTGAATGAAAAAAAATAGTTTGAGTATCTCCAAGCGACGGCAACAACATTACCTTTGTTCTTTCTAACTACGAGGCATTTGCATATCCTTAAACTCTGGCTAAAGTTAGCGGGGACACCCTGCATATGCGCCAGCCAATAGCACTCGGTCGTTTAAGTGAAGTCAGGCTAGAGGCGTACGTCATCCAATATCGGCGTCCCTCGAGAGCTGCGTTTTTGAGTGTGGAAGTGGAAGGGCCGGGTATAGTGCGGTTTTGTTGGCGGAGGTTGCGCTAAATATTTGAGTCGGCGCCACGTACACGGCATTCTGGCGATTTGCATGAATACATTGCGACAGACTAATTTGGCGATGCGCTATTCTCGCATTCATGTAACTGCCGCTACGCTCCTCACGGCGCTGTAATCGTCTTTGTCTTAGAGCCAGCTACTAGCGTTTTTTTTTTTTTTATTGAAGTGTATATTAGGAGAGGTTGGCGCCTTTATGGTGGCACCGGCTACTCCTTGTCACTTGGCAAAGGAAACAAATTTGCGTAAAAAGGGAGAATAGCGACACGAGATATGGCACTCAGTAGAACACTGGATGAATAAAAAATATACAGTCCAACAGTACATCAGTCGCAAAGTTCTGTGCATTAGTTCAGTCCACGTACGCATATATAAAGTCAGATATTTTGTACAGCCGAAACACACAGCACATGTAACGCACTGCAAGTACAGAACAGAATTATACATATTGCGTAAAAGTTGCGATCACCACATAAACCAATTATGAACCACAGACATCGCTTGTGTTACTCATTTAGCGTATTCGCATCATCTGATACCTAATATTTTCCCAAAATGCTGGTGTCCTCTAAAAACTTTTTCAGAGCAAGAAGCGCTCTTTTTTGAAGGCCCGCAGTTGGCCATGGGCCAAGTATCTTTTTTTAGAGTGAATGGTCTTCTGTCTAACATCAACAAATTTGCTTGCAGTACCCTTCTTTGTGGGTCGTATTTCGTGCACTCGAGAAGAAGATGATTCACATCTTCGTCTGGATGGCCACAAGAACACTGCGGACTAGAGACACGTTTTATCCTGTACAAGAAGTGTTTCGTAAGTGCAGTACCAAGACGCAGGCGGTGTACCAATGTTTCAAATTTTCTGTTATCCCTTAGATTTTCCGGCATTGATAAGTTTATACATGGGTCTATAAAGTATAATTCCGAGTTTTTAGTTTGCTGATCAAACCAGGTAGTTTTGCTGAGGCGACAAGAAATCTGTCTCAGAAGCAGACGGACTTCACTACGCAATAGAGGAAGATTGGTTGTCTCCGCGTTATTGTGCGCTCGATTCGCAGCTGCGTCCGCTGCAGCATTACCAGGAATATTGCAGTGCCCAGGTATCCACTGGAATGCAATTACGTGGTTCATTGCGCTTGCTTTTGTAAGTTCTTTGAGTGTCTCATACAACAGCGAAATGTTCAAAGAATTTTTCTTATTGCTCTGTAGTAATGTGAGAGCGGCTTGCGAATCGCTAAATATAACCCATTTTTGCGAATGTTTTTCTGATGTTATGAAACGCAAAGCACACAGGATTGCAAACAGTTCTGCCACGGTGGAAGATGTCTCTCGGGATAATTTAAATGTTTGCTCTAGCGCTAAATGTTGAATGACGAATGCTGAAGTCGAGGAATTTTTATGACGCGAACCATCTGTATAAACGTGGATGTACTGGGGATATAAGGAGTAAATTTGGAAGTGTGCCAGTTGTTGTGCGGCTACTATGAACATGTCTCTCTTAGATATAATCCCTTCAACCGATAATTCTATTTGAGGACATGTTAACATCCAGGGAGGGTAACAAACATCCACTTTGAATAATTCAAATCTTGGTAATAATGCTTTATGTTCTCGAACAACATCGTGAATTTTGCTTCTGTTTCTTTCGGTAAGCGCAAGGTTTAATGGATAATTCTCGTGTTGGGTTAAGATACGATAAATATGTCGGCATGTTTCAACCACTCGTATGACTGGAAATGGTGGGTGACGAGCTTCAGCAATTACTAAAGAACTAGAGGTCGCCTGCGGAACCCCAAGACACTCGCAGCCCTCTTGCCAGTAAACGTTGAAGACGTTCCTGAGAACTTTGCGATAAACCATGGAGAATAGGTGCCGAGTAAGCAATTTTTGTTTTATGGGTGCGTTATGAACCTGTAATAGTGAAGAGACTGATCCCCCCCCCGTTGTGCCAGCGAGTCGCCGAAGTACGTTTATTACTGCATTGGTCTGCTTTTCAACTGCGCGGATGTGTGAAGCCCTTGTTAGCTGGCGGTCAAGAATAACTCCAAGGAATTTATGCTCTTTCACAAACATCAAAGTTTGCCCATTAAGCGGAAGTTGGAAATTATTCAGCTGTCGTCTAGTGAAAGGAAGTACAGCTGTCTTTGCGTATGAAAGACTCATGCCTCTTTCTTTTAAGAAGGTGTCGATATTATCAAGGCCCTCTTGCAGCGTTGTTTGAATGTCTTGTATATGAGATCCAGAGGCCCATATGCAGATGTCATCTGCGTGCAGCGAATACTGTAGACAAGACGGGAGTTTTAGTGGCAAGGCTGCCATGACACAGTTGAATAAAAACGGACTGATAACACTGCCCTGCGGAACGCCCTGCGTGATGCTGTGATAATTACTCTCTCCTTCGATTGTTTCCATAAATACTTTTCTGTCTTTTAAGAAATTTGATACCCATCGCAGTGCTCGACCATGTAGGCCAAGCTCTAACATACCAGCAAGGATGTATATGTGACTTACATTGTCGAATGCTCTTTGAATGTCTAAAAATACTGCTACTGTCACATTTCCGCAACTACGTTCATGTTCGAAGCATGTGGCAATGTCTAATACTGAATCCATTGTACCCCGATTTTGTCGAAAATCGGTCATGTAATTGGAAAACACATTTGTGTGTTCACACCACCACTGCAGTCGACGGTCTATTATCTTCTCCATTAGTTTGGAAAAACAGCTTGTGAGACTGACGGGTCGGTAGGAGTCAAGACAAAGGGGAGTCTTTCCTGGTATTAGAACTGGAATTACCCGGGCTAATTTCCATGAATCAGGAAGAGTCTCTCTTATCCAGATATCATTAAATATCTCCAAAAGAGCCATTCTTCTTATTGGACCTAGGTTCTTTAACATCATATACCTGACACCATCTGGGCCTGCGGTTGTCTTTGTACGGCATGACGAAAGAGCACATTTCAATTCATTTAGACCAAACTCAGAGTCAAGTTGAGGATGTTGAGACATAAAGCACGCACGAACTTTCTGTTCTGCTAGTGTTGTCGATCTTGTAAATTGTAGGCAAGTAAACGGAATTCCTGGTCTGGATATAAGTTGACAGAATTCGTCAGCAACAGATGTTTTCGGAGTGCTTCGAGCTACGGCAAGGGCTCGGAAGGGATGGCTCTGGGTAACTGGACCACTAAAAGATCGTACAACTGACCATATTCTGGGAACTGGAGTAAACGGAGACAACGACGCGCAGTATTCTCGCCACCTTCTCGTACCTAATTTTTGTAAGCGTCTGCGCGAAGTTGACCGAACTTTCTGTGCCATCTTGTAGTCATCCAGCTTTCCACTGCGGCGGTAAGCCTGTTCTGCGCGTCTTCTAATTGCTCTTAGACATTCATATTCCCCGTCGACTGCAGCGTATTCATTTGGAACAGTGACTTGCTTTGTGCAGATCTCGTAAGACTCACACAATATATTTGCAAAACTTTGAAAGCTCGGATTTTCACCCAATGAGTTACTTAAATGGTGACGAAAACTTTGCCAATTGGTATATTTTGAGTAGCGCCGGGTACCCTCACTCCGTATTTGGCGATGTTTTACCAGGATCGGAAAATGATCACTACCGTGCGTTTCTATGTCCGTTGACCATTCAACGCCATCAAGAAGGTCTTGTGAGCAGAGCGTAACATCTATACAGCTTGAGTACCAAAATCCCCGCAAGAACGTTGGAGAGCTGTCATTTAACACGATCAGATTACTTTTTTCTGCGGTAGACTCTATGATGCTTCTGCGGGAATTGTTATATTCACTGCCCCAGATGACGTTATGTGCGTTGAAATCCCCACAAACCAGCACATGTGAGTTTGCGATACCAAACACATTCACCAAGCTGTCAACTGATATTTTGCTAGCACATTGTAGGTAAAGACTGATCACTGTGACACTTGTATTTCTAAAAGATATCTTGCATGCTACGAACTCCGGTATATTTAAATCGCTCGACTGTATTAAATAGGACGGCAGGCCCTTTCTCACGCATAACATCGCTCTGCTATTTCCGGCAATGCGCGATGATTTATATATAACATAGTTTGAAAGACGAAAGTCATCTCTTACGCCTGCCTCCTGTATACATAAAACAGGAAAGTTATGTTGAGCTAGTAGTTTGCGAAAATCAGCTGACTTATTTCGAAGGCTATTAGCATTCCACTGAAATACGAAAACATTGTTGTAACGATTACTCATTTTAAGCCTGCCGTGGAGCTGTTGGTGGTTGTGGAAGCACCAACGATTCCATAGAAAGCAGTGCTTTTACCTCTGGTAGATTGTTTGCTTGTGGAATGGCACTTAGAATTGCACGCAGAGCTGTGAATAGCATGGGCAAGATCATCTGTGCTACAGGTAAAGACGCGTAATCACCAAACAACGCTGAAGCTCCATGCGTGCTCGAAGCAGGTCGCTGAAGATTTGACTGAGATGGTCGCTGGGATGACTGGTGTGGTTGAGGCGAATGCTGAGGCAGTCGCTCAGACGTTAGATGAGGTTGCTGTGTCACTGGCTGAGGGCGTTGCTGAGAAGGTCGGCGAATTTCACTCGAAGCCTGGGCAAGATGTGTAGCATTCTCTGAAGGGGGATCATGCCACTCGCTGTCAGAACGTTGTCGACCTGAGTGTTTCAGAGCTGCAGAATAGCTCATATGGACCCCTTGCTCTTTTTCTTTGCTAGGAGTTGGAGGCGCGCATCTTACAGCATCAAGGTTGGGTGGGGGCGCATTACGAGGAGGCAGCCTTCCGTATTTTAGCTCATGTCTGCGTAACCGTGAGGCAGCTCTGCTCTGAGGGCACCCGGAGTAGGAAGCTGTATGGTTTCCACCACAGTTGGCACATTTTGGTTGACACACAGACTTGCACTCTGAATGGTTGTGGTCTTCAGAGCATATCTTGCAGCGACGCTGACTGCGGCAGTTCTTCGATAGATGTCCAAATCTCTGGCAGTTGTAGCATCTCAGAGCATGGCCATGATATTCTTCTACGGGGTGACTCGTGAAACCTAAATGCACTCGTTGAGGCATTGGTTTGTCTTCTCTGAAATGGAGGATGACGGTTCTCAGAAGGCGTGATTCTACCGCTCCGTCTTCTTGGCGATTGTAGCGCACCTGACGACGGGCTGATGTCACTCCAAAATCCTTCATGAAGTCAACCAGTTGTTCTTCCGTATACTCAACTGGCACATGGCGTATCTTGCCAACATTCTTGGTATAAGACGCCGGAATGAATGGCTTGACTTCCAAACCAGCCACTTCGCTCATCGACAGTAGATGTCTTGCAGATGAGACAGAAGTAACGTTGACAGAGAAACTTCCATCTCTATTCACGTGGAAAGACTGCACTTTTTCTTTTGCCGCGGAGACAATTTCCGACGCAGCTCTGTTAGGATTCACTTGCCAGAAGTTGCGTCCTTCCTGTGAGGGTCGAAAAACAACTGGAATTCCCTCAGGCCGCTTCTTTTTATACGTTACCAAGGAGAACGGCGCTTCATCGCAGTCTGTCTTCATCTTCACTTAGGTCATAGGTAGATGTCTTGTCGTCGTCAATCCGTGGTTTCTTGGCTTCACTGTCGCTTGTTTCAGCCATATTCACTGACGGTGCGCTGGAAGGTAGGGCGGCGTTGAAAACTAGCGTCCCCGGCTTGATGACATTGGGCGCTTGTTGTGGCACTTCCGAGTGCGGCGCCGATTCTGCGGCACTCATGCGCCTAGGAACGCGCTGTCGGACATATGGCTCGTGCCGGTGTTCTTTGCCGCCAACCGCCGTGGTAGGCGTAGATGCGCTGCGCAGCGCAGCCAAACCACGCGATATTGAGCGTGATCTCTAGCACACAGGAATCCCACGGGATGTCTGTTCTCCCTGGACAACAGTGAAGTCTCAACACAGCACCGATTCTTCGAAGAAAACAGAAAATATCTCACCGAAGAAGCAGCGGCTGCTCGGAGGGACTTCTTCTTCCAGCTACTAGTATTTTTCAATGTTGCGAGAGGAATTCATTTGATCGGCCTTTTTTCTTTTTTTTCTTCACTATTTCAGATTTTTCTGTCCCCTGTACAAACACTCCAAAGATGCTGGTCGGGTTTTTTTTTTATTCAAGCTAAAATTAAAAAAAAACGCTCTTCTGCGCGGTGGTGCTGCAACCGCCAAGTTCCGTGTGTTCTGGCGGTGACATATGGCGACATTCGGCAAACATGTCCGCGGTCTCCTAGGAAACGGCAGCATGCACAGGTCTACTCCTTTGCTTGTGTAGTTCCTTACATTTTATTTTCGTTCCTTTCTGTTTATTCTTTGTATTCCGGAGTTCCTGTTTTCATAGAGACCGCGCAAGCGGGCACGTTCTCAAGCGGCTCGGACGCCTGTACGCTGTTTGTCCTATTCGCATGCCGTATTTTCTCGGTTACAGTCCCCTGGCCTTTCGTGCACGCTCGGTAACGTTTTACGTTGAGTTGGAGGGTTGAAATTACAGCGCGAATACGCCTATTCATTCAAGCACTACACATACGTTCGGTCCCAAAATTTTAGAGAACACGTCATTATTGAAAAATCTGAATTCTTGAAACACCTCGGCGCGTAGCCTCGAACCCGAGGTTTCAGTGTAGAGTATATAGTTCTGCCAATCTATACAGGGGTTTATTAAATTAGAATTGCGAACGGTTTTCGAGGGCAGCAATTCATATTGTTACGGTGCATTTATACAGAACCGTGCGCGCAAGAGAGCGACGAAGAGTAAGTGGCAGACTGTCTCCTGGAGCTGTGACCTTTGTACCAGCCTGCGCTACTACCACTAACTCTTCACCGAGTAAATATTTTTTGTGGAACCCATGCCCTCTAAACTTTTGTAGGGCTACTGCACACTTGCGATCGAATGCGTTTCAACATGGCTACATGCGTTCCGTGTAGCCACGTAAACTGCGGAGCATAAATTGAAAGAACATAGTGTCCTTCAAACACGGGCGAATGAGAGTCCTTTGAAGCGAGCCCCTTCTCTTTAGGCGGAATGTGACCCACCCTCCCATTAGCAAACGGACTTTCACCGCTGGTACCCAGCATGGCGCGTTGTCTTTTACATGTTTTCAATAAGCGACGTGGCGTAGTACATGGTACCACCTGTTTAAATTGAAACTAAAAAATATTTTCAAAAGTTGTATCTGGTCCATAGGGTTAAGGACTGGGCGAGTTGGTATTGCATTCTAAAACTGGTACAGCACAATATAGAAAGGAAGAAGCAAGCCGAGCCGCACACTGTTCATTCGTAACGTAGAGAATCATTAGACCTTATGTCGCAGTCTTTGCGCTGTGATGAGATCAGTAACTGCACGTGTCGAACGCACGATGAGGGATCGTTACACCCTCAGTTCCTTACAACAAATTAAATTTTGTCGCCGCATTTTGTTTCAAGCACATCACAAAAAAACACACATTTGACGTCGTTTTAAACAAATGAAGTGGTCGCATCCAGATGTGAATGCAGCACATCATCGACTCCTTGTCACAATATGTTGATCATGCCGCAATCTTAAATTTGTGATACCATGAAACAGGAACGAGGTGGCTTCGAGGTCGCACAACACTCGAAAAAGTACTCGTACCATTTAACAGGATAATCCTTAGCGTAGAGGCGTCATCACAGACAGAGATCAAATTCGGGCCTATGCATACCATGCGTTGGTTGCACGTTAAAGATCCCCGGGTGGTCAAAATAATACGCAGTCCCTGACTGCAGCGTGGCTCATAATCAGATCGGGGTTTTGGCACGTATAAACCCAAAATTTCTTTTTTTTACAGGCGAACAGCGCAATAGCTGTGCCTGAGGTACCCTTTTATATTTGGCTAAGATTTCACTACAGAGAAACAGTTTCACCTGACAAGTGCATTGTGGTACTTCTATACATTGTTGATGTTGATATTGATGTTGATGCTGTCGTTGTCGTTGTCGATGTCGTTGTTGTTGTTTTTGTTGTTGTTGTGAACAGGTTACTTAATAACACGTTACTTTACATTCAATGTACAAGAATACAGGCTTTTACATAATCAGAAACATATAAGCAGAAATTTCTGCATTAGTTCAGTTTCTCAACAGCAATCTCAACAGAGTAGACAGAAGACAAGACAAGCACGCACGAACAAAGTGTCGAGACACAGAGTGTGGGACAGAGTGTCAGTACCGAATACCGTGAAAATACGGTACCTCTTCCTATCCTGTTTACCTACTCCTGCACGTGAACACTCCTGCTCACTTGCAACACAGGGTTTTAGCGAAGGTTGTTCCTGCCAATCACAAAATCAAGAGACTTGTTTGTGCTATTGTATTTGATTTCTCCTTTGTTCATTTGGCAGGGTTATATCGCTTTAAAAAACATTTCTGCGGTTTCGTGCTCCGTAACCGTGATCAGAGTTGTGAGGCACACCGTTGCAGGACTGCGAAATAACTCTCACCACTTCGACGTGCGTGCAACTAATGCACTGCATACGCGAGGCTCTTATCAATCCACCCCCATAGGAATGCGGGCACCGTGTTCGCGGATCGAACCCGCTACCTCGGGCTGAATATCGGCTCAAGGACCACATTTAGCACTGCTGCGTCGTATGTTTGCGAATGCCCTTTGCTGGGAAACAAGTTGGATTCTAACTCTTGCGCGGAGAAGAGAACAAGTGCACCTCGGCCAGTTCCTCGTCATTAATAAAATTGAGGCTGAAAAAAAGACTGTCCTTGCTTTGTTTGGAGCTTTCTAGCATCGCGAGCGATATTTCTTCACAAATGAATAGAACGCGTTTTCGACAGTAGAATAAATGGGTGCTCGCAATGTCTCCAGATGTGCTTTTTTTTTATCTTTCACCTCCCCTGCTCAAAATATTGATTGCAGAGTTTTTTTTTTAATCTTCAGATAGCAGGATTGAGCGATGCCCTCAGTTCGACCGGGAATATAGGTAAGAGAAAGAAAAGAAGGAAACATATACCTATACGCACAGACACACACCACACACGCTCGACAGCCAGTGGTTCACTCCTGCCAAAAGGAGAGGGGTAAAATATGAATGTCTACTACGCGGTTTGTCGGGGCGACAGCGCAGATTACTGCAAT
The DNA here is from genome assembly GCF_023375885.2 of Dermacentor andersoni. Taxonomy (NCBI): domain Eukaryota; kingdom Metazoa; phylum Arthropoda; class Arachnida; order Ixodida; family Ixodidae; genus Dermacentor; species Dermacentor andersoni. Next base: position 122,354,006 of record NC_092823.1, on the reverse strand, counting down.
GAGTCGCACTTTAAGCGTATTTTTTGCAGCATGTGTATATTTCTCGAATCATTGCACTTGACCTCAACGTTTGAGGACTGTATATTACAGATACTTCTCCTTCAAATAATTTTTGCTTCCTTTACGCGTTCTTTTTTTTTCTGCGTCGTGAAAATGTGCTTCACAGTGTAGAGAGAGCAAGACATTTAAAGCGATGGCTTCTCTGGCTCTTCACCGCCCCTCCACACACACTCTGCGATTTGTACGTCTGTACTTCCTGTCTAAACGTATAAGTTACCTTGAGGGTTACCTTGACATGTGCCTAGAAGTGAAAATTTATGATGTCCAATGACTGCTTTCGAACCCTGTTCCCCAAACCCAGAAGCCCGATGCTCTTACCTTAAGGCCGTGGGACGCATTCCTGGGACGCATAGTTGGATACATTGGACTTCGACAACCCGGAGTATTTTAACCACGCACCAAAACAAAAGTAAACAAGGGTTATGTCTCTAATGAACTGCCACCGCTATTCGAACATGCGAACTTGTACGCTTGTGGTCCTATGCGTGTAAGCACTCAGTGAACCAGAAAGATGCGCTAACTCTGCCACCTATCGACAGTGGAACCGCGTTGATACAATTCTACATAATACGTTATTCTGTATAATACGTTCCCTCCCCTGGCCAACGTCCCATATAATCAATGTATTTTCATGTGGTTACTTCGATCGCGCGTTCACCTGAAATTGAATACTATGACTACAGAAGTGGGCGCTTACTCGTATCTGTAAAACTCGCAGCTTTTGTGTGTTAGCTTAAATAACATTCCAACGACCCATGAATAGCGTGTTGACACCCAGCCACACTGGAGGAAAACGCACGCGGGTTGCCGCCGGTGGTGAAACACTGCTACGGCACTGCAACCACACTCACTGACGGTGCGCGCTCCTCAGCTGAATGAAAAAACGGTGGCTACATTTAAAAGCGAAGCTTCTATTTGCAAATGCCACCAGGTTACATGACCGTGAGCGCTGCGGCCTGGCTGTTCCCTAGCTGAATAGGCCAACCAATGGCAGCGGAGCAAGCGCACCGATGGGTTCCCTGCAGCACCACCAGATGGCGTTCATGTCGGCGCATCCGCGGCAGCGGCGGCGCCAGGCGTACGGGAGAAATGTAAAAAAGCACCAGAAAGCTCGCCTTCGCTCATCCGCGGCTGCACGGTAACGAGTTAGCAAACCCTTCTTGGTGATTGCGCTACGTCCGCTACGTGCCTCTGAAACCATGATGCGTTCAAGGCGTCTGTCGTACTCGATGGCAGTCAGCAACTACGCTTGACAGGAGGCTCGGTATAATTCGTATGCGCTCACGCTTGTGTATGCGTGCGCGTACGGGCGCGTGCTCGTATTTCGACTCATTATGCATTCATACAAAGTTTCGCTGTATGTAGATTCCAACTCGTTGATTCTGCTGCAACGTTCTTTAACTTCCAGAAACAGTTTTCATGGACATTGAAAAGAATAAATTTCAGCGCAAACTGACGAGTTATTTCAGCCTTGCTGAATAAATGTGCGTTGACTGTGGTTCGTGTGGCGTCGAGTGATGCTGCTCCGCATAACGTGTTATGCGGAAAAGTGTCTGTCGACTCCACACAAACCTTCTAGATGGCGTTCGTCGCCGAGCACACTTGTTTTCATACGTTTTGGAGTTTTCTTCGCTCACGGGCACCTACACACATGTATATTCAGTGAATACTTTTGATGGCCTGGCTACAAGAAACAGGCTCGTCGAAAATTAAGCCATATGCGTCCATCAACCACTGACAGGAAACGGCATGACCACTGTCGAAACAACTCCTGTTCCCCAAGAGAGAACAACTCCTCTGACAGAAACGGCAGTAGCTCAAAGTAGAGCCTCTTCAGAAATTGAAACAGAGCGCGGCGACGATGTCCCGCGTTAACTGCCTCGCACCGGTTACGCCATAAACAAAAGGCCCCCGCAGCAATTAAATGTCGTGCAAGCGGTCATGTGAGCAGCGACCAGATGGAATAAGGCGGTTAACTCCAAGGCAACTGAAATCAGCATGCACGGCCCTCCAGAATACCCTGGCAACGACGCATCGCAGCAGCACATGCTTGTTGGATTCTTGAAGGGGGTAATTGGGACACAGCGAAGATGGGACTATACCCCACCACTCTAGTCTGTCACGAGTTGGAAGCACTTGCCACCCAAGACGCCACATGAAGTCACGTAGGTGGCCAGGCAGAAATGGCGCCGTTATCGCATCCCACAACACATTATTGGAACGCGCGAGGCGCGCTGGGAGAACTAGAGGAATCACTAAGGCTGACATAGCATCTACTACACGGTTTTCCAGAACGTCTATATCAGGACATACCTGTTGTATGTGGCGATAAAATGCCACGGCCGTACAGTAAAATGTAGGTGCGTTTAATACGTGTGGTCCGCGATTTGAGTGCACGCCCGGTATCTTGTAACGAATTTTTGTGCCAAGGAAATAGCAAGCAGGTTCACGCGCAGTACACTGATCACGCTGTAACAAGCGGAGCAGAAATTGCAGCACAAGCAGCCGGCAGCGGACAGGCACGGAGGGGAAGGCGAACCCACCGCGAGAGCGTGGTTGCCCAAGCGCCGCGCGACAGACCAGTTCTGTACTGCCCGACCAGAAGAAGGAACCGAGAAGGGGCTGCAAGGACCTAGTAACCCGTAATAGTGGCTGTACAACGTGACAAACGTACCACACTCGGCCGAAAAATACAGACTGTGATAAATACCATCTTTCTAATAAGGGTAAATCATACCCTTGAACATCTTGAATATTTCGTCGTACATCTTCAAGAATTGAGAACCATACAGAGTCTGATATGCCATCATAGGTGTAATTAAGGCCTAAAATACGTAGAGAATTGCTCTTTTGAAGACGGAAAAGGGGACTTAGGCGCATCTGTGGTGAACCAATGAACAATTAACGACATTTTGAAAAATTTAGCGCAGCACCTGAAATATTTAAGTACTCATTGAAAATTCGAAGGCTACGGGTTACGCTCTCTTCATTCCTGAGATATAATGTTATATCATCGGCGAAAGCTGTCACCTTCACAACACCGCTACCAGGCAGTAAGAGACCGCATACGTAAGGGTCTCTCAGTACTCAGCGCAGAAATGGATCAAGGCTGAGCACAAAGAGTACCGGGGATAGAGGGCACCCTTGACGAACACCACGAGTAACACGAGTAACAGGAAATGGTGCACTTTCACTACCACCAAGGAACAGTGTACCTCGGATATTTCAATACGCATTCCTAATAAGTTCAACAAAATTTGACGAAAAGCCGAACGTGGTCAGTACGTTAAATATGTACAGTCGAGCGCGATTTGAAGGTTGTCGCGCGAGCGTCGACCGGGAACGCGAACAGCGCCATGGCCCAGAATTCTCTGCCGAGGCGAGGGAGGTATCAGGCCTGCTTCCCTCACTCTTTTTGCTGTTCCTTCAGCAGCCGTCACTCCCTGCTGGGCTATCAGTTGCTTTCTTTTTCTTTTTTTTGTTCTGCGAACAGGCAGTGATCGTAGTGCGCACGACGTATTCTTCGGTATTATCTGAAATTGGACGTTACGAAGCTGTATCTAGCCTATGTAACGTCATTGCTTCTGAGCCAGGAAGAATGGGTGACCAAGAACATTAGCTTAAGCCCGCGAAGATACAAGGTAACCAAGTCCACACTTTATCGCAACAAATGGAAAGCTTAGAATAGAGAGAAAGGGCGGTGAGTTTGTCGCGGGGTGATGGCTGTTGTATGTAACAGCGAACGAGGGAGAGAAGAGTGCGAAATCATGATTTTTCCTGTCCCGAAACCGGCCGCCAGGTGCCTGGAGTGCTGGGCTGGTTGACGCTCACGCGATAACCTTCAAATCGCGCTCGACTGTACCTATGTTCTAGGCGATCGAATGGCTTTTCTTGATCTATTGAAACTAAGCGACCTCGGGCTGACTTGGTTCGCTTGTATGTCGTTATGTCATGCGTAACGAACGAAAGACTGTGTCTCTACCAGGGACGGAGCATGCCTCATGGTGTTCTATTAAGGAAGGCATCAGGCTTCCCAAGCGCCGGGTGACTACAGCTGTGAAGGTTTTGTAGTGAACGTTGAGAAGCGTGATTGGCCGCCATTCCTCTGGACGAACTGATGATGGATCGTGCTTAGGTTATCAGCACTGTACGACCCTCTCGGAATCTAGACGGTAATTCAAAGCTCTCACAGCAGCGGTTGATAACAGATACGAAAGTGGCACCAATATGTTCCCAGTACGTTAGATAAGATTCTACGGGTAGCCCGTCCGGCCCTGGGGCCGAGCCACGCTTCATGGAAGATAATGCTGCCTTCACTTCATCAGATGATGGTCGTGCGCAAAGACGGTCAGCTACCTCAGGTAGAACCTGAAGCAGCCCACTAAGCATTGTACGAAATCCTCGAGAGCCAGGATCTATTTGCACAGTCGTACGCTCCATGTTTTCAAAATGCGTTACAAAGAGCGAATAATCACGCGTGCGAGGCGACGTCACAGGAAGTGCTCTTGGGGTCGCAGCACCGAATACATTCGGTTGACTGAAAAGCGAGTTTCTTGCAAGCCGCAAAACTTCAGGGTGTGCACATGGATTACGTCTGCATCGCCAAGCAGCAGCTGACAAAGACGACGCTGCGATCAGGCGTTGGAAACGCCTCCGTATCGCGCTGCCATGACCGCATCAACGGAGTAAGAGGTGGACCGCAAGCGCAATACGGAACTTGGTGACAGTATCCGCCAGTCCTTCTGACACACGTCGTCTGAGTGCACGTCCTTCAACTGCACAATGAAGACGCCACTGTAGCTTGAGCGCGTCTCATGACTCTGGGTCAGATCTAGAAACAGAGGCGTGCAAGACTATTGACAAACAAGAGCGCGAGCGCGCGTCATGTAGAACGCGGATGTCCAGACGCCAAGGTTTTACTGATGAGGAAGCAGGGAATCGAATTTCAAGTGTAACTGGTCTGTGATCGGAAATATAAACAGGGGATGGAGGTAAAATTATCACATCAGATTGGGTAACATACTGAGCTAAATTTCTTAGCACACAGGTACGGTCTAACCTGCTTGACGACGCGCCGCGTCGCCAAGTCCAGGCAAATAAAAACCATGAAAAAGACGATACGTATCCAGCAATGAAAAATGCTGGACGAGGCGACGCAACTCCCACGCGTTCCAATCAGGGCTACCCCAGCCCGGGCCTTGCACATCTGCTCGCGTGTCTAAGACGCAGTTAAAATCCCCAACAAGCACCACGTGACGACCGTCCAGGAAATACACGTCCTGGCCACGAAAAATGTTATTGGACTTAATGGCTTGCGCGGGTCCATACTTGCACAAAATCCGTAACCTAAATGAAGATGGTGCACAATCAAATGCCAATACCCGCCCTGTCCCATCATAAAAGAGATGATGATCTCGCAAGAGAGTTCTGTTGAAAATAATAATACCGACTCCACTAGAGCGTGATGTCACGAAGGAGAAAAAACAGTCTAGGTTAAAAGTACGTTTGAAAGTAAGAACACGTCCAATGGTGAAAAAATTTGTTTCTTGCAAACACAGTATGTCACAATTTTTTGCGCGGGCCACGCTGATAATTTCGGCTTGTTTTACAGGACTTCGGAACCCTTGTGCATTTAACGAAATAATCTTCAGGGTGTCAGCCATATTTAATTAAATGTATCACCAAACTGACCTGGTCGTGTTGTTCAAGTCGGTGCCCCAGAAACAAGTCCAGGGTTTATGCAGTGCACACGCCACTTCTTCTACCCTCACAAAGAAGGCCGATGTTTTTCGACACGCTCTAACTCGGCACGGCGATCCGGGCCGCCGTCCGAGCCAGAGGCTGACGTACGGGCACGCTTTAAGTCTCGTGCGGCCGTCATTTCTATGTCTAATTTATCCAGGCTTGACGAAAGTCCAACGCTGCTATCAACTCCGAGGCTGAAGCTGTTTTCTGATGAGGATGATGCCGGCAGCGGTGTGGCGGCGGGATTGATTTCATCGCCGCCGGCAACTTCGGCAGCCGGGGGCTCATTCAGATTTAACAGATGTGCCGTGGTAGGCGATGTAATTGAGGTGGATGAAGCCACAGCAGATTTCGGGGGTGTATCGACCGTAGTAATCACAGGGTCAGGTGTTTATCTGTGTTTTAAACATCGCTGCGATCAGGAGGACTGACGGTAGCAGCCGAAGTGGAGGCGCTATCGGCCTTCGCTGCTTGGAAGGCCAGCGAACATGGAGTGCTGCGATCCGCCACGTCACGGTCTTCTTCAGTAGGGGAGGCCGGCGAACATGGCGCGTTGTGACTTCCCGAGCAGCACGCCTCTTCTTTTTCATTTGTCGACGCTGGTTGATGCGGTGTTAGGGCGATTTCTTTTGTTACGGCGTCACGCACAGTCGCAACCGCAGTTGACGCCGGCGGTAAGGGGGGAAAGGCTCGAGCAGCAGCGTCCGAGTATGAACGCCGCACAGGGCACGCGACCGTGGGGTGACCATCCCCGCAACGCCGACAAGGACGGTCACATCCGTCGCTTTCATGGCCATGGATATATCAACGGCCACAAAACGCTGCGGTACACTGTGCACGGTAGTGGTCGCTGGAGCCGCACCAACGACACATGCGTTGCAAGCCGCGGGAGTCAAACGTCATACGATGACCAGGTACTCGCAGATAATTGGGGGCTGGGGTTGTGGTACTCATTTCCATACGAACGAAGCGTGTTCCCGTGGCACGCCACGTCGTCCGCTCATGAGACCAGCGTTGACAGATAGAACCTTGCCGTATGGTGATAGTGCCTCGACGAGGACTTCGTTCGGAACGAAGGACGGCAAAAAAAGGCAGGTTACGTTGGTGACCAGCGGGCCGACGGGAACGACAGGACAATGCGCGCCACCGACGGCAAGGCAGTCAGTATCGACGAAGCCAGCATCGACGATTAGAGTAATGGAAGCCATGCTCTTGATGGTGACGTGGTAGTTGAGACCTCCCACGTGCTGAACGCAGTAGACCTCAGAGAGGCCAACTATTGAGGCCGTCGCGTCAACGACGGTCTCGGGACCATTCCCCGTAGGGACAACAACATCGAAGACGTGGGCCTTCGAAGGAGTCCACGACGCTGTAGGTGCCATGGCGTGAGAGGTGGACGTCCCCGACGTGGAACACGCAGGGACGTCAGCAGAAGCTATTGGTCCGTTCTTCTTCTATATGTACGAAGATAATACGTGGGAGAAAATGCCGTAAATAGAAGCGGAGAACGGTTACGGCCGTGTATGAGTTAAATGGCGCGTGGTGCCAAACCAGATAACGTAAATAGCATCTATAGTTGCTCTGGTTTCCCACAAGGAGCTTGGCTGGATATTTCGTCAATACTTATAAAAGCCTCAGCGCATTGGCAAAAACAATGAAGGACTCGTTTGCGTTCGTACTTCTGTTAACTAAAGAAATACCGCTACCTGGAGGTAATTGTCAATATTGCAAGACATACGTAGACCAGGATGGAAGATTCCGCTTGTTGCCTCAGCAGTAGGAATAGCAAAGCAGAGAGAATGCATTGACAAAAGGTTTGTGTATTACATTTTTTTCTTTGGTCAGTGTTTTTTCCCGCTGCTTGCCATTCCTAAATAGCAATAGGTAACCCTAGAGGAGACACCATAGTCAAGACAGAAAAACTATACTTTAACGGAAGCGAATGCGCACATTCATCCATGTAAACTATGTGACTATACTACAGTATTACTGCAGTAACTATACGATAATGCACAAGGGCAGACTTACTAACGGGGAATTTACACAGTAAAGCCAGTTTGAGAATTTATGAAGGCTTGCCATGGCAAAGCCTCGCTTCCAGCGTTAACAGCCGAAGCTGCCTGCCCGCTTGCATTCAAGTTCCACCGACGGTAACCATAGTGGCAAAGTAATCATAGCGACAAGTCATAGCTACGATCAATAAAACCACGCTGTTACGAAAGCGAAGCAGGGGATTAGCTGTCGCTGGTTTAGCGCGGGAACGAAGCTTCTCCTTCGGTGGAACTTTGTAATTTTACTTGCTATAACAAATTATACTTGTTTCTGTACTGGCGGGTGTCGTCTTGTCTGAAGCCTCTTTTGTGTCATATGTCTAGTCAGCAAGAAAAAAGTGCAGATTCCACGCCCTGTGGGGATCTATTGGTTGTATTGAGAAGCATATTGCGGGTAGCAGGCTGTCGAGCATTGTTTGGGGTTCGCCACAGCACTGCCAGGTGTACGAACGCGTTTGCTTAATCAAGCGCGTATGGAGAACGAAGTGTTGACCTATAGCCGAAAGGTGCGTCGTAGGATATGCAGACTACTCGGCGACCAGTCAGTATAGCAACAAGGAAACCAATGGTTTATTTACGAGAATACGACACTCGAGGAGCCGAAGCGTAGCGCGGAATCCATGCCAAAGTAAACTAAACTTGAATCACGGATAAGGAAGACGAGGGCGCCACTGGAGTGTTGTGTTTCGTCAACGAGCAAGTGTGTCGGCAGCGGCACCCTGTGTAAGTCTCACATGATGCTTTAGTCGCAGATTTATGTGAAGGGTTATTTTCTTTTAAGCAACGATTTCGTTGCCTGCCTTCCCAGGGTTTGGCGTGTGGTCACCTGTCTGAACCCCTTCCCCGCCCCGAGTAGACTCGCAATAAATAAATATATCTTGCCGCCGATGGTGCATTTCTCACGCATGTCCCCTAGCGCAGCAACCCTACGCTCTACTCAGAGTAAGCAGCCGATGATCACACACGTGGCGCTGAGCGCAGCCGTGAAAATGAAGTTCTTCTTCCAGTCCTGTTTCTCCAGTGGCATGCACGACCACTGTTCCTCCCTCGCTAGGCAAAATGTTTTACCAATTCCTTTTTTTTTCCTCCAGCCGTTGAAATCAGGAGGGATCCTATATTTCTTTTCTTGCACTTTCTTATTCATCATCGAGCAGACTGTCTCATGTTGCTTCGACAATCGCTGCTGAAAGGAACCACACGGAGAGTCCTGTCCGCTTTCAGTACTGCGTCACCTTTTGCGCAAGCAGATTACTACGGATTTTCAACATGCCCAAGCATACGCTCTTTCATATCACTGCTGGCCTGCTATACTGGCGTAGAGATATTTGTGCGTGCGTCCTTGATGCTCCGGAGTTTATTTGCAATGACCAACCTGGTCAGTGATGAGGGGCCCTTTAATTGCAATATTCGAAGTTGCGACAAACAGAGGCAAAGAACTTGACCTGCATAGTTTACACTTGTCTACGATAGCGTCAGCTTTACCAAGATATAACTTTTGTCCAGATTTATCTTTTTTTTTTTTTTTTGCGGCAGCGCAATCATACTATGCACCTATGAAAACATCGATAATGATTTCGATGCAGATAACATGGTATTGCGTGCTTTGACGACCGCTGTTTCGACGCCTAATCGTTTGTGAATATTCTGTAAGCTTGTTTCCCTTCAGTATCTGCCTCCGCGTAAAGATATCGTAACACGTGTAAAAGATTCAAACGGAGTCATGGCCTCCGTTTATTATGTACGCCGATGACACTAATATTTTTTTTACTGATGCTTCAATTTCTAACCTTGAAGGAAGTGTAAATACCTATCTAAGTAAGCTGTCTTGTTGGCTTAAAATCAAGAAGTTACGACTAAACGTGAGTAAAACTAAATACATATTGTTTGCACCTATCAATAAGCCACGGAATATAAGCTTAAATGTTTACTTTGAGGGCCAGACGCTTCAGCAAGTTAAGGCTCAAAAATTTCTGGGCGTATGGTCCAGGAAGACTTGTCTTGGAATGAACACGTAAATAAATTAGCATTAGAATTAAGCAAAAGTGTTGGATGTATGTACAGGTTAAGCCGATTATTACCACTTTGGCTCAAGAAAGCGCTATATTATACGTTATTCTATTCCAGGCTTAGTTACTGCGTGTTGATTTGGGTCACAACGACAGCACAGAACTATACCACATTACTCACATTACAAAAAAAAGGTACTACGAATATTTGAGGGATATTATGGTCAGCCGCAAGGTCTCAGCACGCGTCCGCTTTTTACTAAACATTTCATATTGCAAGCTAACCAAATCTATTATCTTAAGCTTTTTCTTCATATCCAAAATAATAAGCTATACCCCTCGTACAGTTCTTCTAGATGTGTTCAATATTGCCTCCGGTCACAAAGTATAAGAACACCAAAAATTAGAACTACCTATGGTCGGCAGCATATCCTGCATCAAATACCCAGTCTGCTTAATAAACTTGGCAACATTTTAGACCTAAATAAACAAATTTCCAAAAATAGGTTTAAACAAATTCTTCTTGAAAATTGCATTGAATATGTTTAATTACTGTTTAAGTGTTGATTGCAACCTCCATGTGTATTGACTTTTTTATCTTACTCAATGTACACTGTGTTTTATTTCTTAGCACACACTGTTTTTTTTTTTTGCAGCTTGTTACAATATATGAATGTGCTTGTGTTCTTTACTCTGTTATATTTTTTTTTGTTTTTTTATAGCTAGAGACAATTTAGATTGTTCTATGATTATCTTTTGTCTGCTTATGCCTGCTTGCTGCACTGTATCTCGGAGCAAAAGCCTCTGTCAGGCTGTATAGCCTTTTGCTTTTGCTTCGATTTCTGTTGATGTACAGAAAGAAATCAATAAATAAACCTCGAACCTCAAACGCGAAGCGTCAACTTTTTTTTGTATTTTTGCAACAACGGTTAAAAAAATTATTTCTGGTCGTGGTGGCGCCCGAAGTACGCTTAAGATACAATCTTCAATTACCGACGCGCCGCAATGGCCTGTAAAAATCACAACTACCAAAAAGTATATTTTACTTCGGTGAAAGAAAGGAAAAACAACAACAACAATGGGCTTAGGGTACTAATCCCTAAAGCTTGTTTCGACTATAAGCTCGGTTTCCACTATTACCGTCCTCGCAGGCCGCTTCATTCCCTTTCCTTTAGTGGCTGCCAGTTCAGGTATAGAAAAATAGGAAACAAGGATTTTTCAATAAAAAGTCCCTTCTCTACTTCATTTGCAGTTCTTGGCGTTCCTTTAATTTCTTATATCATCTATGGTTTTGTTGGTTTGCTTGCTTGCTTGCTGGCTGGCTTGCTTGTTGGCTTGCATGTTGGCTTGCATGTTGGCTTGCATGTTGGCTTGCATGTTGGCTTGCATGTTGGCTTGCATGTTGGCTTGCATGTTGGCTTGCATGTTGGCTTGCTTGCTTTTCGTTTTTTGTTTGTTTGTTTGTGTTCGTGTTAAGGATAACAGTTGCTGCGCACAAGGGCGTGTTCCAATTATGGCCAGTATCGGAGACAGCCTAAGCAGGCAGCCAGACAGCTTCAAGCCCCACAAATGGTACGTGTCTCGAGATGTTTGGAAGACGCTTCTCCGGAGTGAAGCCACCTCACAACAACAAGAACAAGCTGCTATTCTAACAAGAAAAAGTTGCGAAACGCGCACATTGTCTATGTATCTTAACTCACTGCCTCTGAGAACCTATTAAAAACACGACGCAACTTGCGCAAAGCGCATAGGAATGCGTGACTGGGTTTTCTTATGCGCAGATGATGTTTCCCTCCAGTTTCAAGGCGTCCTACTCGGACGCCATCTTCTCTGGACAGAAAAGTAGCCTGCGTCGATTTTGACTTCGATTCTGTCTTCGCGAAGCCGTCTTCTTTTACGTCTTCGTCAGAACTGGCACGAGATTTACGGTGACGGCCGTCCGCTTAGTCCTCCATACCTTGCCGGCTATGGCGAGTGTTGGAACACAGCCCATGTGCGTGTATCTGTGCATTATATCCCTTACGTGTGCCTGTATGTTCGTGCGTGTGCGCGCGCGTGAGACGCATAATTCGTGAAATGAATATGCATCCCTTCCTAAAGCAAATTAAGCAACGTCACAAAGGTCGCCACAACGAATACGGGCAAACACACACCGACGGTTTAATTACTCATAACGGGGTCGAGTCGAGATCTGTGACCTCGCACGCCGCCACGAGAACCGACAAAGTGGCCTGTCGCTGCACGACCCACAAACACCTTCCGCAGCAGACAGTTCGATCGCTACGCCTAATAGCAGTCGTGATAAAAAAAAAAAAGAATGGGCAGAAGGAAGACAAAAATCAAAGTACGCCATCGAACTGTTTGCTTTGACGCCCCCTGCTGCTATCGCTATTAAGTCATTTGCGGGGTTACGAATGTCAGCTGCATGCCACGCCCGCGCACGACGGCCCTCATGAATGTGGAATAGAACGTTTCATCGATCAATCTGCATCGCGTCAATACTGGCCACCACCTGCCCCGCCAAGGCCTGACGTGAACGCTTTGCGCCGGTCCGCAGCTCATTGCTGCTCACAACTTGTGGCAACGCTATGGCGGCCTGTCAAGACAGGATACTAGTTGGGCGCGAAACAGATCACAGCGTTCGCACGACTTCAACGTTGGTGGCGATCGAACTATGCGGCGGCGATGTACGCCACTGTTCAATTCAAAGTTAATTTGCCCACATGCGGCTGCTAATCACACTCGCTCATTTCCGTGTCGTCACGGCGAAGGCGAACTTCCTTCAGTGTCGGTGTCTCTCGAGAAGTATGTTGCTGAACGCTGACACACAGGACATACATGCAGTGTTGTTCTGATCTTCTGTGCCACTGTTCTCGCTTTGATAATCAACGTCAGACTCTCCAGTGTGCCTTGAATAGACTGGATGACAAGCCATTTACAGAAGCAAAGATCTTGGGAACCTGGCCTCACAGTTCATTCGCCCAGAATGTAGTTCGAGTGCTTTTTCACTACCTGAAGGCAACATATTTGAGTGCCCGACTATAGACATCCTACAGCTAACTTAGTGCATGTGAAAGTGGGCTATAGACTCATGTTTTCTCTCTCTCTCTCTCTTTCACTCCCCATTTCCCTCCCCACGTGTAGGGTAGCAAACTGGACTGTCTGGTTAACCTCCCTGCTTTCCTTCTTCCCTCCTCCTCCTCCTCCTCCTCCTCCTCCTCCTCCTCCTCCTCCTCCTCCTCCTCTCTCTCTCTCTCTCTCTCTCTCTCTCTCTGTGGGAAGAACTCCTACAGAACTCTGAAGTTCTACGTTGCCGAGTTTTACAGTCGGACTAACAGTCATGTCCAAAGAGAAACTCAAAGGCCGCCCCCCCCCCCCCCCCCCCGCTTTCAAGTGACATCGGAATCTTTGTTTACACACTGGAACTTGTACTGTGGTGTCTGGACTGCGTTTCGACGCGTTAGTTTTTGAAATTGGATCATTATTGGAGGAGATAAGAGAACCTTAAATGTCGCGTCACCATGAGGTGAGGCTAGGATGCGAGCTGCACTACCAACAAACACTTGCTCCCATTGACTTGAGCAGCACCCCTTGATTGCCTTCTCCCATGCCGGAACCGAGGGACCGGGTCGAGTTCACGTCCTCAGCTTCACCTTCTTTTTCTCCTTCTTCTCTTCATTTCTTAACAGCGCGCCGCACTTCCAGTGGCGGTCTTGCGCTTTCTGAATTGGATGATTTATTGGATGATTATCAGAAACCCGGTGCCGTAATTAGTGACGTCTCATCTAGTGCGCTTTATAGCGAGCTATTAATGCGCGTGACCTTCATTTTCTGACAGTAAGCTGGACTCCCACGAGAGGAGAAGCGCATAAGCCTTTTATTTGAAATACGAGCTGTTTTCGCGGCCGTGGCAGCAATTCCATGCCTTGCAGGCAACCATCTTGAGCACGGGTTCTACGCAACGTGCCCCTTTCTGTCTGCAATGCAAAAACCTCATGAGCGGTACCTAAAGCATATTCCAAAAGATTTACTACACATTGCGCCAGGCCCCAACAGCCGAAGCAGCCGCCTTTAAAAGTGTGGTCCCACAGATCCACGGTTTAAACAAATGCATGCATGTCTCATTAGGCGCAAAAAAAAAAAACGCAGGCGCGTGTAATTCTTCCGACTCATCGTTTGGCTAGTACCAACAAGGCATACAACAAGCTTCCAACAAGTTCACACCAGGTTCTAACAGGAAGATAATTCTGTCAGGACGACCATGGCAGGAACAGTTCTTTGTTATATAGGGCCGGTTGCAGAAGTGCACTTGGAAAAACCCCACCCCTCTTGTCCTGAGCATAAGCAGCACGAGAAAAATAGGACGTAAGATAGGAGACCAATAAGCGCGCCGCCTAACAACCAACTGTTCATAAATATGCTGCTTCAAAAAAAAATATGTAGTGTACCGCTCAAACCGAAGATAGAGAGAGATGGGGTGTGAAAAGCAGGAAGGTTAACCGCTTCGCTACCTTGCCACGGCAGAAGGAGAAATGAAAGTTCGACAATAAAGACAGAAAATAGGGAAGAGGAGCACGTGTGGATATAATAAACGAAATCACTCCAATCGTAATGATATCTCCTTCGGAAGGAGTGAAATCGCGAAGCGTATCTTAAGCATGCATCACCACTATTTTGCATATGGAAGGCTTCGGATAGCAGTAGCACGCACTCATCCCGCAATATTTAAACTGTAACCTTATACCCTCCCAAACGTCCTGTCTCTCTCAAGTCGTGAACCAAGCACGCCAAATGTGTACGCCCTTCTGCGGTCCCCTCTTCCTTTCGGTGCCGTTTTTGTTTCTGCTTCACCTTTCCAAATAAGATTCTGATAGCTTCTAAGAACTTCCGGTCATCCTAGCAGCCAACCTTCGCGGCATGTACATACCGACGGATCGGACGGGAGTATGACGTGCGTGTCTGTGTGATGCTTTCCACGCAGGGCCGCTTTCGCGCAACCTCCTCGCCACTCTCTCGGGCTGTCGTGCGGAAAAGCGAACCACGAAACGCAGAGAAAACCGCAGTTGCCGAGGTACTGGGGTCGTCAGTATATAGCTGCTCCGACCTACTGTTGCACAATGCAGAAAACAAAAAAATGACGAGGAATGAGGAAACAGAAAGAGCGAGAAACTGGCAGCCAAATTTGTTTGAGGAGGCAACACCGAATATGCAAACTCAGTAAGCAATGCAAGCTCATCACGCGCAGACACAGACTATCCAAAATTAGCATACGAAATCCGATATTGACTCTGGTACAGAAACATGGAAGGTACACTAATGCAAGAATCACTTTTTTTTCTTTTGCAATGACTTCCAGCAATTCACGGTCCAGCACATACCGCATTCTGTATACGGGTGTATCCTCAAATGCGGTACACGCAGCCACACAAAGCTCGGTGGATTGGCAGGCGTGATTCCCCCTTCCATTCCAAATGGATAAAATGTGTGCCCTTATCCATTCGTTCGCACAACGGCCGGTTTGGACACCGCACACTTTGCCACAGTTCACAGGAATCTCATATATAACCCCCTTCTCGACTCAACGTATAGAGGTGTCCTGGCACGTGCTCCTTTTTGCAGAGAGGCTTAGCAATTCGGGACGAAATCCGGACACGAATCCTCGACAGCTCAATCGGTGCCGACAAAGCTGCTGGCACGTCAGCAATAAGCTGTGGAGGCTTTGTGACCGGATTTTGTCTCGAATTGCAAAGCCTCTTTCCGGAAAAGGAGCACGCGTTGCCAGGCCACCTCTGCGTTGGATCACGAAGGGGGCTATCTAACGAGATTGCTTGCGAGCTGCGGCAGAGTGTAAGCGGACCGAACCGGCCGCTTTGTTAATGACTGCACGAAGGAACACATTTTATCAATTAATAATGGAGCGGAAATCCCAGCCGCCAATCCAGTGTGCTTCGTGCGGCAGCATTTGCAGGAGCTTGAGTACACGCGCGTTACAGCCAGAATACGGGATGTGCCTGTCCAGACATTGCCGGAGGCCTGTTAAACGAGAAAAAAAAGGAAGTTTCATTTACTAGTGTATTTTTCGTGTCTCTGCACTTGAGCGACTGGCGGTTTTTGCATAACGGCTTCCTGATAGCTTGTCTACGCGTTCTGTACCTGCATCGTTTATTATGTGCCGCCTCACAGATTATATGTACTCGGTGTCGTCTCCTCACATAAAGTTAGTTGCAAGTACGGCGCCGTTTTCTGTCGCCTGATTACCTCGCGGTTCTTACCTCGCTCCACAGCACATCGGATTAGCTGCGCACCGAATGCCCAACATAGTGGTACTCTGGTCCTCGTTAGTGGTCTTCAAAGCCCCAACTCCTGTGACTTGGACACGTGCAACGTCGCGCGGTTGACGAAGGCTGGGTGAGGACTTCATCGGAAGGAAATGGGGAAAGGAATGCGCATTAGTAATCTACTTGTTATTGGAGCCACGTTAACTTCCGTTTCGTGTCCTCGGTCACAACTTTAAAAAGAAACTCGGTACACCTCCACCCACAAAAGCGCACCGTATCTGCCCCCTCTGCCTCCGCGCTCAAGGTAGTATTTCCCGTAAGACGCTGTTATTGAAAGGAGGCAACCTCCGCCATGACATCACTGGAGCAAGCGAGCGTAACTGGCTGGAGCATTTGTATTCAAGTTGTATTTGAGTTCAATAGCGGACTATTTGCTATTCCTTTTTTAAGTGGTCAGCGACTTCATCAATGTGGAAAAAAAAAACAGGGGGGGGGGGAGGGGAATAAACAAGGAATTGTATCTTTTGCCACGAATAATTTCTTTCAACAGAAAGAGCAGCTTCAAAGATTTGTTTTAATGCGTTTGTGTTTAAACACAGGCTTTTTTTAGTTTTTAACAGTAGTGGTCTGTATACGGTAAAGATAAAAATAATTGCCGATAATACTACACGAGCGAAATGAGATTAGTTCGTCTTGTTACTATATTACCTATGAACAGTCATGTGTACTTTCACAAGCACGCACATGAGGATAGGCAGATAGACCCCATATATGTGACCCTGTAAGTCATAATTTTTGAAAAAGTTACAGCTGCTCTGCAAGCGGGTCATGCCACTCATCGCACTGCTATATATGTATATATATATATATATATATATATATATAGATATATATATATATATATATATATATATATATATATATATATATATATATATATATATATATATATATATATATATATATATATATATATATATATATATATACCGGTAGCGTGATGCTTGGATGTGTCTTGTAGGGCCGGGTGTCTTGTCACATCTTGTTTGTGAGGCATAGCGTGCTTACCTGTACTTGTACGATCGCTTCCAGCCACCATAACAGCATTTCACTCTTTCGCACTGCATGTATGCTACAGTCACGAGGGCACGAAAAGTTGCTCCTAATGCTACAGCGGCGGGTTCGGTCACCGGCGACGGCAAGTTGTTTCGCCCACTTTCATTTTCTTGCTTCTTCATTATTTTCTGTATTTCAACTTCAACCACAGATCATTACCCCTATGCTTTCCTTGGCTTCATTGCCACTTGACTTAAAACGGTCGTGATTAAAGAAAATCGAGCCCGAAATGTTGTTCTGGCGCAAGGACAACTAAGCAAAAGGAAGAAGGAACAGAAAGAAGGCCACCATGCTCTTTCTGTAGCTCCTTCTATCCGCTTTGTTGTCATTGCGCCAGGACTACATTTCAAGGATGAGCCATTCATACTAGCCGAACATCGCATTCTGCTGGACTAAAAATTGAGCCCCGCTGTTTCCCGCCTCCTCGTTCCTTTTTAGCGATGTTTCCGAATCTCGCGGCCTTGATGTCATTAGGTAGAGTACAAGGGTTTATTAGGCAAGTGGCTGCTCTCTTAAGGTCACGTGTTACGTGGCGCCGTAGCGCAAAAGAAAAAAAAATTAAAGCTGTGTTCCACATCCGTCCGCCGTGGCTACCATATACACAGGGCTAGATCTATATAGTACACATAGAATGCCCTAGTTAGTGGACGAATTGATTGCCATCGCTGTCGCAGAACTGGTAGCACATCACACGCATAATGCGGAAGCTGTGGGCTCGTTCCCCACCGGCGACAAGTTACATTTTCGTCCGCTTTCGTTACTCCCTTCATTATTCTATATACTTCAACTTCAACCACACATAATTACTCTTGCGCTTTCCTTAGCTTCATTGTTTGTTGGTCTTATATGGTGTTCTCGGAGGAAAATATAACATTTGTTTCGGTGCTTTGGCCGCATTCCTTACGCAAACATTTCTTTTTCTGTAAAGTGACGGAAAAAGCAATCGAACTACATAAAAAAGGCGAGAAACGGAAAAAGCAGCTTATTAAAACTGCCTTTCTCACTAAAAAAATAGTATTCTAGTGTGCGTTACTGCAGCGTGTTGAATACAGTGTTAGATAAGCCATGTTCCCAGTTATGCCCTAATTACTTCACAAAAACGTTAGAAGTTCTATAACTAACAACGTTAAGCAAATTTGTTGCTTTTAGACAGAAGACCATTCACTCTAAAACAGAGACTTGGTCCATGGCCAACTGCGCGCCCTCAGAAAAGAGCACTTCTTCCTTTGAAGAAGCACTTCGAGGACACCAACATTTTTGGAAAATGTTAAGCTTTAGTTGATCCTAATAAGCTAAGTGAGTGACATGTGTGTTGTTCTAGGTTGTTCTAGGTTGTTCTAGGTTGTTCTAGGATCGTGATTTTTACGCAGTGTGTGATTGTGTTCTGTGCTCGCAGTGTATTTACATAGGTTGTGTATTTGGCTATTCAAAATATCTGTCTTTATATACGCCATTGTGTACTGAACTCATGCACAAAACTTTGCGATTCATGTACCCTTAGACTGTATAGTGTTTATTCATCTGGTGTGCTACTGAGTGCCATCTTTTGCGTCATTATTCTCCCTTTTTACCCAAATTTGTTTCGTTTGCTAAGTGACACAGAGTAGCCGGTGCCGCCACAAAGGCGTCAACCTCTCCTAATATTCATTTCAATAAAAGAAAGGATAAAGTGTTCAACTGCTAGGGCGATATAAATAATCGGCAGCGCCTTATTCTCGTTATATGTGGTACTACAACGTTGATGTAACACCGCAAGCAACAGGCTATTCCATGACGAAACTTAGCCCGTCAAACTAAGTAGCGAAGTTGTCAAAGAAGATACGAGCTGTACTTTACCGCACTCACTGCTAAAAATTGACGACAGACTTCATGTGTGAAAGTACATTATGCAGTACGAAATAGTTGCATAAAGACACCTGCATATAATCTACCACGTATTTGTAGAAAAAAGTGCTAGCGAGTTCCCATAGCACCACCGGTTGCCTGTTCGGAAAGCAACCATCAAATATATCTAGCGCGCTAGGTTAAAACAATTTTCCTCGTGCTTCTGTGTTAAACAAACAGGCAATGCAAACGAACCACCTCCGCTGCGATGTGTTCGCTGATGATGCAATAAGAAACGCATCTACCTGGCACGCGTAAAATCTCGCCTTTCGTACAGCTCTCAAAATTTCGCCTAACAAAAGCACGAGACTTAACTCTAAAGAATACCTCTCCAGCGTGTCTGTTTACCCGCGGCCTTATTCACAAGAACCTCTGACGCCAGCATTGTTAGAAGCCTAGAACGAGGCGGGGAAATACGTCGGTACCCGGCGGTTACCGTTGACGCACACGGCGCCATATACTCACAGGGGTTGATAAACGAAACAGTACACCAGTTTAAAGTTATTGTCAATTGAAGAAATGGTGCGATCAGGTGAGAATGCGCCACCGAAATGACAAGGAAAGTCCCATGAACAAAGCCAGAAAGTAAGGATATCCGATGAACAAAACATAACTCAGGCATAGCCTTCTGTAGTTATCAGAGTCCATGACTATATTCCCAGTCTGAGTGGGATATGCAGGTAACACTTGAGCGTTGGTTCAGTCTTTATACGAAAAACAAAACAAGAAAAAAAACTTGCATACTGCAGGTCAGAAGTCATGAAATCAGTTTCGAACGGAATATGCGAATGTATGTATTTAGTACATGCGTACGTTTTGTCGAAGAAGTACTGAAAAGCTTTGCAAGATCTCCGTTCATCCGGTCCTGCGTGCCTGTTTGCGTGCGTGCCAATGCCTCTCATCACTTTACAGAAGAAAGGTTTGAAAGGATTGCCAATTACGCTGGTGGGCACCTCTTTATGTTTTGTAAAGTTATACGTTTCGACTTTACCCGTGCAATTTCCGAGGACTCAAAACCGCTGAAGCAGCTTCAATTTTCCCCAAGATACTTGATTAAATTCCCGTTCAGTATGTGTACGGGAACAACTACCCTTCATGTCTGTCTTACCACGGCATAAAACAAGAAACTGTATCTTTCTCTTAACACCCGTTTACTTTATGTTCAAAGGCACACGTTCTTGCTACAATGTTTTCCTGAATAATAACATGGAGACAAAGAAAATAAAACGCATGAAACATTCATACCCGAATTCACATACAACATGATTGTTGGAAGCCAGCACCGTAGTAATGCAATCGTAATCAATATGCTGCTTAACGTATTTCCCAAAGAAATGCTTTCAACGAAAATGAAGACGCTCTTTTAAGGTCGGGAGGTAGCACGGTTAGAGATACGCACCAAGTACGGCTATAACGCCGAAATACGGAAGCCCTACTGCTCGTAATGTCCTGACGACGTATCGCATTAAGTGAGCACTCTTTACAGCCTCTCCCAAAAAAGAAACACATTCTTGATAAACCACCGCTAACTATTGATATCAAGAAGCGACTTCATGCAAAAGAACCACGCAGCGACGCAGCTCCGGCAGTAAAGCTTTTTACGTCGTCAAGTATTTGATATGGTCTTCGCCTTCGATGGCCCGCACTGCTGCTTCAGCGGCAACAGATAAGAAAATTTAATTGCGTCTGCTACCTCGCATCTGTCGTTTACTGTGGAGTCAAGGAGCGAGAGATAAACGCCTTTGCCGTCGCGGTGAGGCTTTTAAGAGGAAAAAAAATATGTATTTGAGACCCAACAAGTTTAGTAATAGTGAGTGTAGAGGCACGGGTCCTCAGTGCTGTGGTGCCGTTTTTCTTCCTCGGCAGGGGCCTTGTTTTGATGATTTTGTCCATAGTTGCGGTAGTGGCGTTTTAGTAGTGCGGTGGTTGCGGTTGGTGGATATGTGAGTATGGCGGTTGAAGGGCTCGTGGTAGTGCTAGTCATGGCTGCGGCGGTACTTACAGTCCTGGTGGTACTGGTAGTTTAGATGGTTGTTAACAAAATCAAATTATGGAGGTTTACGCGCCAAAACCCCGATATGATTATGAGGCACGGCATAGTAGGGGGAGTTCGGAAATTTGGACCACGTGGGGTTCTTCAGGTGATGGTGGTCGTGTACAAATAGAATTTTGGTAATAGCTTAGATGGCTCTGGTTACAATGGTTGTGGCGGTGGTATTTGTTTTGGTAGTTGTTGTGATGGTGCTGTTGGAAGTTTTGGTGCTGGCTGTGGCGATGTTTGCGAGCTGGTGAAGTTTGTAGTTATGGTGCTTAGGTTGGTTATGCTGAGGTTAGGGCAGTGGTTGTGATAGTGGACGTTGTAGTGGCGCTCAGTGATAACGTACTGGTGACCATTGTGACAATGCTTTTAGTGGAAGTGCGTGTTATCCTCGCAGAGGTACTGCAGGGATTTGCGCCACTTGTGGCACGCTTACAAAAGGAAGAAGTTCCCTGTCGGAGAAAATTGTTGCATTGTTCAGCCTTGTCCGTCGAGGGTGACAACGGGCAATTACCAAGTGCCTTCGCTTCTGTACAGTGGCGATTTTTAGGAGCTGTTTACGAACTACGCCGAGTAAGTTGAATTAGTCACCCCCATTCCATACCCATGTATGCCCTGAGGCATTTACCCTCGCATTAACAAAAAAAAAAAGTTCAATCCGGCACTGAAACCGATATTTCTCGTTGCTTTCCGACGTACAGAGTTGCAGTGTCAAACACAGCACACAATCAGTGTCATTGAGAACGCTTCGTAGCATGCGCTGTAAGCTCAGGTACAGCATAGCTTCCGTAAGCACAGCTCACGGCAGGTAAGGCAGGAAGCTGTCAAGTTGGCTGCTTGAAACGTGTCATGTATTTACGGCAATAAAGACAAGGCACAACGTAAAACACAACCAGCTCTCGTGCTGCCCATTTCATGTTGTGTATACCGCCTTTAGTGCTGCTAATACGTTGAAATTTTCACGCGTTGTTCTTCGCTGTCACGCACAAGAGCTGTGGTTGCTAGTGCAGTGCTAATCGCTGTCAAAGGTTTGCACTTTCGAGCGCAACAGCGTCGCCATCTTCGCTACACTACACAACAAGCATCTGGAAATACAAGAGAACGCAGGCATCCTCTTGCTCGACGGCCACATTAAAACACGATTTCAAAATGGCGCTACTGTCTCGCGCATAAATTGAATTTATCCATTTAATTTGCTTTGCAGTAAATACGTCAATGAAATCAAGCACCACATTGACAACTCCACAACGATAAGAATGTCACATCGTTAATTACATCAATTACTAAGCGCAGATACTATAACTTACAACGGAATTGAGCTTCGAAGTTTATAGCATCTCATATTTACAGTGATTATAAGAAGACGTCGTGATGAAGATCTCCAGATTATTTTTGGTCATCTGGGCATCCTTCACTAGCGCTTAAGTCACGCTACAGGAAGCGTTGTTGCCAACGCACCCCCGTGAGAATGCGGTAGAAGTGGCAGGGTGTCCAACGCACGACTTCGTGCTCAGCATGAAAACGCGATAGCAAATGAGCCACGGCGGCGGTGTTAAAAGCTAACAAAATCGATCTGTTTCACATTGTGCTGAAATGCGCCTTTGAATCGTCAGTAATACTTCGCGAAAATCACGTGAGCATGCGGTGCAACGATACTGCGCGCGCGTTAAATTTTATAGCTTCCCAATTTTATACGCTTCCTACAATGTAACGGATACACTCCATGGAATTGCGATATTTTTTCTTGGTTGTCCACTTGGGGATTTGTAAACTTGTTGCTCACGATTTCTTATTTGCTGATTCTGCAATTTCTTGGAAAACGTCGAATCTGTAAGCCAAGATGTCACTTTTGCCAGTCTATAAATTTCCTTTCTCTTTTAAATGCAACAACAAATTTAATTCAAAATGGTGCAATGATCGCTTAAGAAAATTTTTTTCTTCATTCGACATGATTTTTTTAAGCAAATGGCTGTCGAGTTCAAGCAAACAAAAATAAGTGGCCATTTTAGCGGTAAATTCGACAGAAATGCGTTGGACATAACGTCGCACCACTTTGAGGTCCCGAATACATTATTTAACCCGCGTTCACGAGATTGCAAAGTGTTGTTCATGAGCTCACTCGACACATGTCCTGCCTTTTCCAGGAAAGAAGTGCAGCGTGTGTGTGTATGTGCATGTGTTTGTGAACGTGTGCATTTGTGTTTTGACACTTGACACTCCTAATGCTCACGCTTAAAAGAAACTTGACGCGGTGTAACTTTTCTCCAACAGGTAGAATAGAAGTGAGGCTTGAACCACCGTCCCATTCCGGTCGGGGCACAACGAAAGAACTATCGTGTTACCGTGCCTCGTATACACACTGAATGAAACACTACAGAAACACTGAATGTTCAACATTATTCCGGGGCGCTCGCTACGGTCCGTGGTGAGAGCTGGCAGCGTGTGTGAAGAAAGTGGCGCGAAGTTGAACGCGTGCCCAAAGTTTCCGCTCAATGATATTGATGGAAGAAAGGTCAATATAAACCTATAAAAGCTTCTTCAACTGGAAGTTACCGCCGTAATTCAACATCAATGTCTTGCATTCGCTTCGGCTATGTGATTGTGGTTTGTTGTGGATCTCACAAATCTCGGATGATACGAATATTTTTTTCCAGGTTGCCGCAAACCTGTATTACAGGAATTTCAATGAAGAAAGCTAAAGGATCAAGAAATTTGCCTCAGGCCGAGATAGAGCAAGTTTCTCTTGGCCGATTTGTTTCCCCTACTTCCTTGCTGATGGTTGTAGCTTTGAGTTTTGTTTGATCAAACACTACCACCGGAAAGCAATCAGCCTGTAATAGGTATCCTCTCAGAAGCCGTTACACTGACACTCAGCCCGGCTTCACAACGATGCCAGGAATGAATGTATCCTACGCAGTTGTTTTAAGTACGTATACTTCATTAATTTCTGCATTCCTTGCTATGGTAATAGACCATAATGTCTGCGTCACTTTCTTGCTTCGTCTAAAGCACCTACCCTAAACGTTCGATGTAGTTGTTAGAATTATTTATGCAGTGTTTGCATTTATTTTTTCAAACCTTAATTCAGTGACTGCATGTTGTAAAGGTTGCTAGGGCAGAATCAAGTTGCCCGCGTGCAGTTATCTCCCAAGACAACCATACGAAATTATCCCGTGGAAAAAAAAAAGCTTAATTGAAATTCAGCTACGTGGAAAACTTGCAGAGAACCAAGTGATTGCACTGCTGCGCACCAGCCCAGAAACTCTACATACCACGTTCTCAAAAAATCATCCATCTGTTAAGGCCGTTAAGAGGAGGCGCCGCTCTCATCCCAGTTCACTGACTACACCTCATTGCCGGAGTTTAACGTCCAAAAATCAAAACTGGAGGTTTGCGAGACGCTTTAGCGTTGAAGTCTCCGGAATAATTTTGCCCGCCTGAGC
Organism: Dermacentor andersoni; assembly: GCF_023375885.2. NCBI lineage: Eukaryota > Metazoa > Arthropoda > Arachnida > Ixodida > Ixodidae > Dermacentor > Dermacentor andersoni. The sequence goes on along the minus strand of NC_092823.1, from coordinate 122,329,385 downwards.
TTCTTGGAGACTCGCACGACCAATGCTGACAACGCGGGCGTGTTTTCTCGTTTTTCTTGCCTTCTTTTCTTTTTCTTCCTTCGTACGCGAAACGTTATATAGGAAGAATTTCCCGCTTACAAACCTGGGAAGAGAATGCTCTAGTACAATACCAGATCTAGCACCTGTCGCGGAGGCTGGCGCGCATTGGTTCAAATGATTGGACACCGGATGTCACTCGCCACTCTCCACAACTGCTGCTGCTCTCAGACTACGAACGTGCCTCGACGAAGCAACAAGGCCGTTGCTTCTACGTCATGCGCCAGAACAGTCAGTGAGTGTCAGGCAGCGCTGCCCTAATCCTACGGAACGATAGAAGCAACAACGTTGTGATCGCAGATGCGCTAACACGGAGCCACAGTATATCTTTTCGTGCCTAAATAGTTCCCCTCAAGTTACTTGAGGCCGTACTTTTTTTTTGGTACGCATTCACCCGAGCGTGGCCTCTTCGACCGGACATTTAGCCCTGAACCACGCGCTCTGTAGACGCAGCGCCGCAGCCACTAAACTACCAAGGTGGTATACAGCGCCTTGTGAGTGGAATTCGACTCTTTGTTCTTCTTTCACGTGGACAAGCTGAAGAAACTAGTCAAAAGCAGAAACGTGCTCCCTTACCTTACAGTGGATGCGCCGTTAACGCCTCCTGGACAAACTGTATTGGAGAGCCTTGTGAACTTCCTGGCTCTTGTGTGTATTCCGGCGTCCACTAACTCACCACAACACACGCACACGCACACACGTCTTCAACGTAGAGAGGTGACAAACTTATCCTTGCCAGAAACACTGGTCCTTGATGTAGCACAGTGGCCTTTCGTAAATGTTCCCGGTGAAGCTGGTGACGTGTATTCCTGGAAGAACCAGAGGAAAGCGATTCGTCTAAGTTCGCACCCAAGTCAATGAGACGTTGATAAATTTCGCCGGAACACAGGGAACATTCGATATGAAAATAGATGTGTGATTCCTGTTTATTATAGGCACAGTTTACCATTAGTCAAGTACTTTCAATTCTTCGATGTTGTACACTTTCTATCACCAGGCTGTCGATGTCACGCACAAGAGACGCAAGAAATAAGGCTTTTATTTTGCAATTTGCCAGAAACATCGTGGTAATTTCATGATGCCTTAAAATATTTAGGCAGTGCCGTTGTTCTTAGAGCGAAGCGTTGCCTTATTGAAGAATACATGAAACCCCGAAATATTATCATTTGACTAATCAATTTCTGTAAAACTTGCGCTCAGTTTAGAAATCTCTAACTACGTACAAACAGCCAGTTTTTTAAACAGAATCTTAAAGCCTCGGAAGAGACCAAATTTGACATATGACGTTATAACTTACGTAAGAACTTGACAATGTTAACGACAGCTTTGCGAACGTCATACTCATAGATCAGTTTTATATTACAAAGTAGTGCATGTATAATACATCAATTGTTTGTCCTTTAGTTGCCTCAGTTGGTGTGATTCACAGAATTGTGATATATTTTTTTTATTGCTCAGCTGCAGCGTAGAAAATTTCATGTTGCAGTTTCTTTATATATATGTAACACACCCTCTTAAAAGACATATTGGCGGTATACATAGTGTCGGTAGATGGTTTTCATTGAAATGCTACAAACCTATTCGGATTCGGTGTATCCGACACGGAGAAAAACAATTACTTTCTCTTTTCCCGCGTATTTAGACTGCTGCTCATCAGATGAAGCTTGTTAAGCATAGCACCGCTATTGTTCCAAAGCACGGGATGATTAGCATAAACTGAAACGCTACATGTAATGGATAAATTAGGTACGCTTTTGCACATGTTATTACTTCATTTTGCAGTGTAACAATTCAACGCTGCCACTCGTTAAACATTCAGTCCTAGAAAAATCTACGCTTATATAGCATGAATATATAGCGTACGTATAAGGCATCATATTTTACATTATTAATATTACACTAGCCTACACCCCGGTGAAACCTCCGACAATAAATAACTCAAAATCAAAGCGTTCACTCTACTTCCCTCTGCGATTAGGTCGGCACATCCGCATCTCATGCGGGCCTTACATTTCATTTTTCTTGAGAATCAGCGTTCGATAAAACGGTAATGTTTTTTCTAGCCGACACCCCCCACTTCTTGCCTCGCGGATAGGCGAGAATTCGAGCGTCGGTAGTAGTCGTTTAGTAGCAGTGCCACAATACCCACCCTTCACAGAAGAAGTTGGGTTGTGCTTGAAGCGAGGCTGCGATGGGCGAAGGTCCTGTTGGGCGAAGGAGCAATCCAGTAACAGGCGACAGGTAAACGTTCCAGTCTCACACGACTGTCCCGCGTTATATACGTTTCGACGCTACTCTTTCTGAAAGGCTAGAAGCGCGACGGCACAAACGTCTGACCACTGACGGCACTCCTATGCTCTCGCCCGATTACGCCTGTCAGATTTACTTATCCGCTCTCTGTCGCGAACGCGCCTCTGAACAAAACGAAACAACTAAATGACAACAGGAACAATCAAACGACCGTGAAGAAAAAAACCGTTTCAGCGAGGATAGAGTGTCTATCCAGCAACAAAACTAAGAAGGCAACAAATTGCAACGGAAAGTAACGAAACAAAAGTCTCTACAAATGCGCGCGAAGTACTCCTTGCATGCAAGATAGCACAAAAGAGAACAAGGGTGCGTACGTCAAGGCAACTCGAGCTGGGAGCAAGAAGTGATCCAGACAAGTCACGCTAAACGAGAGTCACAGCGCAGACGCTAAGCTAGAAAGGAAGTATCAATTTAGCCCCATTGAAACACGCCGCTAGCCTCTACCACGTGGTGGCCTCCCGTTTCGCCCAACACACACAGCACGCTCCGACGATCAGCGGTCCCCTAGGTCACGTGACGGCACGACTCAAGATGCACCGAGAGTTGTGCTTCATCAATAAACGCTTGTCCTGTCACAAGCAAACGGCCGTCGCTCTCGGGCTTGTTACCAGCGCACACACTGGGGAGGAGGGCAACGGTGTCAACAAAGCTCTCAGCCACGGCGAGCAACAGGAACGTCAACAATCCCGTAAGAAGGACACGCGGAACGAGCCAGGGCTTTCGGTCGCCACGGCCACCGCCACACTGTGCAAGCCAAAGGCAAAACGCTAAAGCAGGCCTCCGCGCTTCTCGAAAAAAAGAAAAGCGGAGCACGCGCCCGCGGTCCACAGACCCGGGGCTCGTCGGAGGCCGACTGACGGCCCGGCTCGCTCGAAACCGCGTGGTCGCCACGCGTCGCAGCCGGTCGCCATGAGGGCGGCGCTGCGAGCGGTTGTTGCAGCGCCGCGCTGCGTTCCAGGTAAGAGGAGAGGAAGCGCGCACTTGCACGGCCAGCGGGAAATTCGGACTCCCGTTGCGTGGTTTGCGTCTTGCGAATCGATAGCATCGCTCCCCGAAACATTTATTTCATTTTCCGCGGGCCGTGCCAGTTTGCTTGTTTATCAGCCGCGAGGTGGGACACGGTCGACCGACGCTTGTTCTCTTCCTCGTAAACCGCGTGGATGTCGCGCATCGCCACCGCTCGCCGCGAGGGCGGCGCTGCGGGCGATAGCAGTTCGGCGCACTTCGCAGGTGAGAGGAAGGGTTTGGCAAGCGCGCGGCTCAGACCCCATGCTGGCACTGCTTGTGAATCGACTCGGGAGTCTCCTCGCTTTCGGTGGCTTTGTTTTTCATTGCTGATTTTCCTTCTTTTTTTTTGCGAATAGGAAAGGAGGCCAGGTGCTGACTCTTCACGCGTGGCGTTCAATGGAATGCCCTCTCACTGTACAGGAAGGTGGGCCAAGGCCACATCTCTTGGTAACCGAGCGGGTCGCTGTGCTTCCGGCTCGGCGCGGTCGTTCGCGGCGATGGTGTGTAGATATACGTTAATGCGGCGCCTGTAGAAACTTATCGCTCAATGCATTTCGCGGTGGTTCAGCCTGACTGTTTCTGCCATATGTATTTCGTGCCCTCTCGGGTTTATTATCCTGTGTTAGTTGCACCCTTACTTGTGAGTGTAGCCTGCATCATGTACAGCGCGATCCGATTGATTCACGCATGGTGGCCACTCGTCTTTTGTCTTTAATGTGTCACATACCCTTTCCTAGAAATCAGATTATTTCAGCTCGAAAGGAATGAACCTCAAGTGTGCACAAATGTGGAAAGCATAGTATCGTGCCGACCCAATTTCAGCAAAAATTCGCGCGTGGTATTAGCAAGCTACATATTTCCTTCTAAAGAACATCTTTTAGTATGTCGTTTATACGTCAGTGCCAATGGGTCAAAAAGTGATAAGCAGAGTCATTGACACGCACATTGTTCGATATTTACATAAACAAGATGTCGCCATTCTCAGTTGTACTGCTTTCTGTGACAAACTACACGAACCAAAGGCTCCCATTCCGTCTTCCTGAACCACACAACAAGCGGCTTAACTTATCGTCGAAGAGCTAAGGGACACCTCGTTTTCAACGCGTCGGCTTCGCTGCCCAGTATTTAAGCTGTCAATTTGTACATGTATGATTAAGTTCCGAGCATTTCTTTAACATCCAACTTTACACTACTCTCACTCCATTTTTTGATTATTTACACTCCTACGTTTAGAAGATTCTCAGTTTCTGCCTTTTCCATGCAGCGATACTGAGGGCTGCATGACATACGCAGACTTGCGCAAGAAGTACAAAGCAATCACAGTATAATTGAGAGTTGGAGTGATGAAGAATTGCGGAGTGGTTGCTGCCCGAACGAAACTAAGAGTTGGTGTCTAAAACCTCAACTGAAGCTACGCATGTTTCGAACACTGGGTCGTCCACTATTTGTTTGCCGCCGTTTTAAAATCAAGCTGTTAAGAGGAAGCTTTAGTATTGGGGCTCCTTTCTAAATACATGGGGAAAGAGCAAAAAAAATTTTTTCCGCCAGCACTGCACCAATGTTGATGTTTGTTGCATTTAAAAGTAATCTGGTAAACGTTTTGTAGCGAATTCTTGATTTAGGTGGTTATTTTGTATTAACAATTGTTAAGAAGCGAAGCTATCAACGTTAGAACTCTGTAATTCAGCAATGCAAAGCGATATCGCAATTTGGTCAATTGCGTTTAATGGTACATCTAAAGCGGACTAAATTGATACATTATACATTACTCTAGACCACTAAACTGTGAGTAGGAATTTTGCAAAACCCTTGTAAATAATGTAACTAATTCACATGAGGTATAAATTGACATATCATATCTGTCTACACTGAACACTCTAGTAGATGCTGTTTACAAAACTACGATGTATGTTCTTGGGGCAGAGCTAAGAATTGGTAAACTGCGCACTTCTGTGCTTTATTTTCGAACTTACCTATTCCCGAAAATTACTGCTAAGGAATTCAGGCCTTAAATCAATATTCCGCTTTCAGCAGTCACTACAATTCACCTTTTGCTCTCAAATGCAATAAAATTCATTAAAATCACCCCAGTGGTTGTCCCAGGAAAGCGTTCCTGTGTTTTACGTGTATTTGAATATGCGGCATCGCAGTTGGGCCCGAGATAAAGCTTTCTCTTGAGAGTTTCGTAACGGTTTCCTACGGCTGTGAAGACCGGCGTGCCGTGGTGCGGTTCATATCAAATGTAAATGCAACGCATTGTGAGTTGGAGCCCGGAATTTCTTTCGACGCGTAATAATAAATAATTATGGGGATACAGAGGTTACCTTGTCTATATCTCCTTCGAATAGACAACCTATATTAATCCGTTATTTTCTCTTTCTCACGTCGCGTCATATCATCTCTAAGTTGGAGGTCAGCTTGCGGTATACATCTAAATGTCATTAGGTCGGATATACCTTGCCTAAAATGTAATGTTGCGCTGAAAGTTTGGTACCACGATGTTGCAACGTAGCCTCTGTGGGGACTGTCACTAGGGATTTGCCTTATAACGTAAGTATTAATGATTACAGAATGAAAGTTGCCTTCCGCATTTTTCACTCGAGTGTACAACTCTATTGCACAGTTTGTCGTCGTTGTCACTGTCATTTTCATTGTTCTTGTTGTTGTCGTTGTTCTTGTTGTGGCTGTCGTTGTTATTGTCACCGTTGTCGTTGTTGTTCCAGTAGTACGGGGAATATGGCATAGGCTCTAGGAATAGCAGCGGAGAGTTATTAGTAGAGTTTCCAGAACAGAATAATATGCGGATAATGAATACCTTCTTCCGCAAGCGGGATACCCGAAAGTGGACGTGGAAGAGCTCGAATGGCGAGACTAGAAATGAAATAGACTTTATACCCTGCGCTAACCCTAGGCATCATACAATATGTGGACGTGCTCGACAAGGTGCGCTGTAGTGACCATAGGTTGGTAAGGACTCGAATTAGCCTAGACTTGAGGAGGGAACGAAAGAAACTGGTACATAAGAAGTCGATCAATGAGTTAGCGGTAAGAGAGAAAATAGAGGAATTTTGGATCCCGTTACATAACAGGTGTTAGGCCTTAACTTTGGAAGAGGACCTTAGTGTTGAAGCAACGAACGAGAATCTTATGGGCCCCATTAGGGATTTTGCCATAGAAGTCGGTGGTAACTCCGTTAGACAGGATAACAGTAAGCTATCGCAGGAGACGAAAGATCTGATCAAGAAACGCCAATGTATGAAAGCCTCTAACCTTACAGCTAGAATAGAACTGGAAGACCTTTCAAAGTTAATCAACAAGCGTAAGACAGCGGACATAAGGAAGTAAAATATGGATAGAATTGAACATGCTCTCAGGAACGGAGGAAGCCTAAAAGGAGTGAAGAAGAAACTAGGAATAGGCAAGAATCAGATGTATGCGTTAATAGACAAAGCCGGCAACATTATTACTAATATGCATGAGATAGTTCAAGTGGCTGAGGAGTTCTATAGAGATTTATACACTACCAGTGGCACCCACGACGATATTGGAAGAGAGAACAGTCTAGAGGTATTGGAAATCCCACAAGTAACACGGGAAGAAGTAAAGAGAGCCTTGGGAGCTATGCAAATGGGAAGGCAGCTAGGGAGGATCAGGTAACAGCAGATTTGTTGAAGGATGGTGGGCAAATTGTTCCACAAAAACGCGCTCCCTCTATACACAATGCCTCATGACCTCGAGCGTACCGGAATCTTGGAAGAACGCTAACAGAACCCTAATCCATAAGAAAGGGGACGCCAAAGACTTCGAAAGTTATAGACCGATCAACTTACTGTCCGTTGCCTACAACGTATTTACTAAGGTTATCGCAAATAGAATCAGGAATACCTTAGACTTCTTTCAACCAAAGGACCAGGCAGGATTCCGTAAAGGCTACTCAACAATAGACCATATTCACACTATCAATCAGGTGATAGAAAAATGTGCGGAATATAACCGATCTTTATATATAGCTTTCGTAGATTACGAGAAAGCGTTTGATTCAGTCGAAACCTCAGCAGTCATG